>NC_056726.1:1043067976-1043140476 GCF_019279795.1 Protopterus annectens
CACACACACACACAACATGCAGGACACTTTGCTGCCCTGCATACACACCCACAATTCTACATTTTCACTTACCTGGCACTTCCACTTTAAACCCTCGATATTCTGAAAATCGATGTTCTGGTCTCGATGATCAGAACATCGATGTTCTGAACATTCGATGATTTATAGTGGAACTATATATATATATATATATATATATATATATATATATATATATATATGTATATGTATGTATAGATATAGATATATATATATATATATATATATGTATGTATGTATAGATATAGATATATATATATATATATATATGTATGTGTGTGTGTGTGTGTGTGTGTGTGTGTGTGTGTGTGTGTGTGTGTATATATATATATATATATATATATATATATATATATATATATATATATATATATATATATATATATATATATATATATATATATATATATATATATATATATATATATATATATATATATATATATATATATATATATATATATATATATATATATATATATATATATATATATATATGTATGCCACAATTATGGAAGGATGGATGATTTAGGTAATTTTGGTGCTACATGTTCAGATACCACCAATCAAGATGTAATTCGCAGGAGTGAGAGATTACAGAATGCCCCACGTGTAAATTATAATTATAACAAAAGACAATTTAATCAAAATGGTCAACAACAACAGGGTTTTCGGAGGGACAGTGGTTTAGGTGCCAAACCAAAACAACAGAGGTTCGGATCCGGGAACAAGAGTATACAGAGCTCCAACATAGAGGGGAACTAGCTGTAGAGGAAGAACTCTTAGGTGTTAGTCTACAACCCATTCTAAGAGCTTCTTCCCCTTGTTTAGATGCTAGTAAAGACAATGCCAGTGTTGTACACGAAATTAATTCCAACTCTTTATCTGACATTGAATTCTGGTATACTGACATTCAACATCTTTCTGAATTACCCAAGATCATTGTTAATAAAGACGATGATTTGAAGGCGTACAATTTTTCGACCAGTGAGATTTCTCCAGATATGGTTGAGTTTTTGGCCAAAGGCCAGACATACGTCCCATGGCAACATATGGATATTGCTAAATCTATCGTGGACCTTAAAACTTTCACAAGGAAACTGAATTTACAATTATACTTTACAAATTCAGTTGATGTAACATGTGAGAATGTGTTCAGAATTGCAAGTACGTTTAACCCTCCATTACATCCTTTGCTCCAGTCATTTGAACAACTATGTGAGTTGGATATCAGATATATAGTCAAATTTAAGGCTAAATCTACCAATAATGATGATGAGCATATCAATGAGCTTGATCTTGTAAAATATATACAGTCCCAAGATATACGCGTTTGTAAACCTGATAAAGGGGGAGGACTCGTGGTGTTCGATCAGGCTGATGATATAAAACGTATGCATTTTTTGTTAAGCAGTGATACTTACCAAGAAGCAAATAAGGCTTATAATCTGATTAAATGCTGTCTGAATGACTTGTTTATAGAGGGATGGGTAGACCAAGCAGTCCTTAACTACATGATTACTTTATTTCCAAAATATCCATCCTTGTTCGGAATCCCTAAAATACATAAAGACTTAAATAATCCACCTACGAGACCATTAGTTGATAGTAGGGGTTCTCCCACATATGCATGTTCGAAAGTCATGGACACTATGTTGCAGAAGTTCGTAGTTCTAGAAAAACAAATATGTAAAGACTCTTGGTCTTTTTTGTCAAATGTGAACAATCTAGAATATAAAAACGATACAAACTTTTTAACAATTGATGTCAGAGACTTATATACATGCATTCCTCACCAAGTTGGTATTGAGTGGGTTGCAGCAATAATGCGGAAACATGGATCACCAAACAAGGATATAGCTTTGATAATGGAACTATTGGATCTCACTTTGACAAATAATTATTTTATGTTTGATAATAAGTTTTACCTACAGAAAGTAGGGCTTGCAATGGGTTCACCTTGTTGAGCCAGTGTGGCCAATTTGGTCATGGCCCACTGGGAAGCAAACTTTGTATTTAATGATGTAGGTGTTTCTGAGTGCATATTATTTTATACTAGATTTTTAGATGATATTTTTGTCCTACTTAATAGTGACGAAGTTAAAGCTAATGAGTTAGTAAACAAGTTTAATTCTTCAACAGATTTTTTACAGTTTATGTACAGTTTTAATTCTGAATTTATTTCTTACTTAGATGTCTGGTTAGTAAAAAACAAAGAGTTAAAGAGTTATATAGCTAAAATATTTCGGAAAATAACCTATTGAAATTCTTTTTTGCATTTTTCAAGTTGCCACCCTTTCCACCAAAAAAGATCTGTAGTCAAAGGCCAATTGGTGAGAGCCTCACGTATTTCGAGTTTGAATATAGATTTTTTTAAGGAATGTTTATTTTTGAAACAAATGTTTTTGCATCATGGCTACCCTGAAGATTTATTGGACTCTATAATTGAAGAGGTCACTTCTAAAAGAGAAAGGTTCTTGTTGAAACCAATATTATCAATAAAATTTCTATCTAACACTGAAAGTACTATTTCAGATATAGAACCAATAGATTTACCTATAGAGCAGTCAGTACAGAGGGAACAACATTCAAAATGTAATTTTATAACAACTTTCAATGTACTAAGTAAATCTATAGTTAAAATAGTATACAAGAATTGGGATTTGTTTAGAGCCAATCATGAGCTCTTTGAATGTTCCGGTAGTAAACCTTCAATAGTATTTAAGAGAGGGAGTAATTTAAAAACTCTCCTGGAAAGATGTCAATTGAAGGTGCCCAGAATCACTGGAACATTTAAGTGTGAAAATTGCAATTATTGCAAATATATAGATGTGATGAACACCTTTGAGATTAATGGACAGAAATACAAAATAAAATTTAAATGTAATTGTAATACTAAGTTTATTGTCTATTTGGCAAGATGTTTTGTTTGCCCCGCATTTTACGTGGGTAAAACGGAACGGAGGTTCTGTGAGAGAATCTATGAGCACATTTATGCTATCAGTCATAATAAAGTTGACAATGCCTTAGCAAAACATGTCCATTTTAATACACAACATCAGTTCAAATTTATGGTTATTGACCAGTTTACCAATGACATCAGAGGTGGTCCGGCATCTTTCAAATTGGAAGAACTAGAATTAATTTGGCAGTTGAAATTAAATGCATCTAACTTTCCAGGTTTGAACGAAACATGTTCAATTATGAGTATTTTAAAGCTTAAAAGCTTACAAAGATAGATTATTTTTAAATACTTTTTTAGTAAAAATAAATCCAAGTTGTGCTAACATTAGAAATATGAATAGCATTTAGTCTTTATTGTTTTCAAAGTATACTTATATTTATGTATATATTTTCTGTATATACATATTTTTTATGTAAACTTTTATGTACATTTTATGTGTCTTATTGGGCAACAAAGATTTGGGTTTAAGTTAAGATAATGTCATTTATTTATGATTTAATCACATGACAGTTTCCTGCACTTTTTACAGCTGTTTTCTATTTAAGGTTGCTTAATTGATTTTATTTGTAACTTCTGAAGAAGTCTGCGTATGAGCAGACGAAAAGCGCTTAATGTTCCATTTGCTTTGTCCTCTTTTTGTTGGTGAATAAATCCGGAGTTGCAGTCTCTTCAACCGCTTGGTCTTTTTTCTTTTTTTTGTTTAATATATATATATATATATATATATATATATATATATATATATATATATATATATATATTATATATCTGTACATACTTATATACATTTCCTATGCTGGGCACTGCTTAGCCCTGCGCAAGCACACTCAGACTTGCTTACTGGTACTTATATATGTTTACTGCTGCTTATTTGTGCTTACACCTGCTAACTAGTGCATTATTCATTATGACAGTGCCACTTTGATTGAATGACATTTAGTTAAATATCTCATGCAAAACTCTTATGTCGGTTTGCAGCAAAACGACATTCATTCCACATGGAAAATGATATGTGCTATTGTTGGGCTTGACCGTGAATGCCTGTTCATTAGACAGATGCTCTAAACACTACACTATTGATATTTTCATTGATTCCGCATGTTTTTCTCTATTTGAATGAATTTGATGTGTAAGCTACGCTTGGCGGAGGGCAGCGACACGCAAACACGCTGCGCTTTGCTTACACCTTCAATATTGCAGCAATTCAAATGTATAATAGGGACACAGAGACAGGGAATCTAATTGTGAAAGTTCTAGGGACAGGGCTCAACATTCCACTATGTGCTTGTGTGTTTACTACTTCGATTTTATTTCACTGTTCATGGACAGTCTTGTATGCTTAGCATACATTTCGGAATCCACAGACACTGAATTATTGACTTACTATTAGAGGCGGGCTATACCAGTAGGCATAGTAAGTTGTGCAACTGTTAGGGCATGTTTACGCCTCCATAGAGCACTTGTACATACCCTCTGCACTCGCACATGTTTCCTGTGCACGTCAAGGGTGTGGCGGCGCCCCCTCATACATATTCATATAGTGCTGCTGATCTGTAGTGAGGATGCTCGGTGCAAGGCTAAAATCATCTTTGCACCAAGCTTCTTGAATCCTGGGGAAATTATCTTTAATTGTGAAATATCTCTAACCACTGATTAGTACACTGTATCACAATGTGTCCTTTGCTCTTATATTTATTTATTTATTTTTTTGCAACTGCTTTTTCTGAGTTTGGAAACTTCTGACAGTGTAAGCTACAATCACAGTACTTAGATTATAGACATGCTGTATTATGTTTTTAATCCTGATGTTTCAATCATCTACCATAAGTACTTAGAAATAACACATTGAAAATATAACTGTACATTTAGTGATAGTTTTTTTATTGTCAGCAGACTATCCGTATAAAATAATTTTATGTACTTTTTCTGACCAAATGAAATGCTATTCTGTATGTATATTTAGATTATATTTTTTTACGTAAAGACATGTTATTTGTTCTTTTGCAAAATCTTGTTACTGTTCTCTTATTTTATTAATGAAGGGTATCCTCAAAGCATCAGTGAGACTGTTAACTAAATAAAAAATGGAAAAACAAACAAGACAAATCTTGCAGCCAGAAAAGATGACGTACTTTTGAAACTAAAATTTATTGTTAGTGCTTTCGTCACCTTTCATTAAAGGAACTTCTTCAGACATTTGTAATAGCTCAATTTACAATTTAAATAGTCGCAAGTTGATGACATCATGGACCTCCCATTATCTAAATTCAGCAAGTATATAAGTAAATACATTCAGATTTCTTTGTGTATAAAAACTTTTTAAAACACAAACAAATTCTTCACTGATATTAATTACAGCAAAAATGTCAAATATTAAATACCCCCATAGAAATGTTTTTTACCTAGTTAATGCTTTAAGTTTTAAAATACATTTCAGGGAACAAGAATCTTTCAACCCAGGGTAGGAAAAGGCATTTACTCTGAGTTGCCATAGCAACTCCCTCTCCTCAAGTCTTAAAGCCCAAGCCCCCCTCCTGGGATTCAAATCTATTTTCTCAATAACCATAAAAAGGAATGTTCGGTTGGTGTGTTCCAAAATATGCTTGGACAAAGCATTGTTGTTGTCCTGTCTACTAATACTGTACTGGTGCTCATATAACCTTTGTCTAAAGTGCCTCTCAGTCTTTCCTATGTAGAAAGAGGGGCACTGTTGGCACCTAGCTAAGTATATAACACCTGTTGTCCCACAGTCAAATTTTCCTTCTAAGGAATATTTAATATTCCCTATAGTAAATGAGGAAGAAGTTTCTATATGTTTACAAGAAGAACATCTTCCACATTTCTTCATCCCTTTGTTTGGAACATATGGGTTAACTTCTGTTTCAAGTAGTGTTTTTAGATTAGAGCCTTTTCTAAACATCACCCTAAGTCCTGACCCTAACTTGTTTCTAGCCATAGTGTCCTCGTTAATCATGACCCCATTTTTATTTATAACCTCCCTCAGGAGTTTGGCATCACTTGAAAAGGTTGTTATAAAATTGATGTAATCTAAATCGTCCTTTCTATTAAAAAAAAGTGTTCTGCCAAGACCATTTGTTCGTCATAGCTTAAGGTTCCCCTATTCATAATGGGCTTGAAATGTCACATTTCCCTTTTCCTTCTAACCTCTATAACAATCTCATCCAATAAATATATTGGGTATCCTCTCCTGGTGAACATCCTCCACAAGCTTTTACACTCCACCTCAAAATCAACATCCACTGTAATCATCCTTGCCGCCCTTACCAACTGGCCCTTTACAACGGCCATCTTCTGGTGGTAAGGGTGATTACTGCCGTAGTGAAAGAAATCATCGGAATAGATAGGTTTGCGGTATATTTTGGCAATACACCTACTATGTGTTATGTCCTTAACAAGCCACACATCTAAGTATGATATAGCTGTAGTATCAAAATGATATGTGAATTTCAAAAAGAGGATCATGTTGGATAAGGTCTCAACAAATTTTAGGACCTCTTTTTTATCTCCCTCAAAAATCAAAAACATATCATCAAGGCACCTTGTATACCAGTGTACCTTGTTTTTGAACATTTCATGTTGAAATAACAAATGTCTTTCCCAGTAGGCCATAACACAACTGGAGAAAGTGCCCCCACAGGATGACCCCATTGCGACACCTATTTTCTGCAAAAATAAATCCCCGTCAAATAAGAAAAAATTATTAGCAAATACTGGTTCTAGGTGGATAATAATTAAATCAGTCTTCTCACCAGGTGCTCCCTTTTCCAAAAGAAAGTCCCTTACCCAGTCTAGTATTCTGGGGAAGGACCGTGTACAGGTCCTTAACATCTATTGTAATGAAGTTGTATTCTTTGTTAAATTCCAGGTTATTCAATGTTCCCAAGAACTGCCAGGAGTCTCTGCAGATTTGTCTCTCTGTTTCTAAGTATTTTTTCATTTTCAAATCAGCAAACTTAGCACAGGCATAGGTTATGGAGTTCCTACCATCAATTATGGGTCTAAAAGGGGGTCATTTAAGTTCTTATGGGTTTTTGGAATCCCAAATAGGACTGGGGTAACTGGTGTTATCATATCCAAATAATTCAGTATATCTATATCAATATACCCCTCCAAAAACAAGTTGTTAACCGCTGCTTTTATACGCTGATAGGCCCCATTCATTTCACTAACCGAGCCCTGCTCATATGCTTCACTATTCAGCATATCTCTCATTTTGTTTTTGTATTCCTCCTGTTTCATAAAAACAATCCTCCCCCTTTATCAGGATGCATAACCGTGACTCCTGTTGTCCTTAGGTCATTAATTTCCTGAACTTCTGTTTTAGTCAAGTTTTTACTGCTATATACATTACTGGAAGTTCCCAAAAGGTGTATTTTATCAACCTCACATGATTTCTCAAAACGGGCAATAATCGACTGTAATGGGGGATTAAATACACTCGAAATCCTAAACTCTGGTAGTACAGAAAAAGTGTTACCTAAAAGTAGTTTAAGGTTTAGTTTGTGAGCATACAGTTTTAAGTCTAGTAAAGTCCTTGCCAAATTAGCCCTATTTGACGGGACAAAGATAAGTCCTTTTGCAAGTGTTTCGATTAACCCAGATTTTACAGTCTCCATGGTATAATTGTAGATGTTAAAGTCACCTTTTAAATTTGTGCAAATGCTGACATGATGGATCGAACCCTCCGCTCCACCAATAATGCCCTGCTCTGCTACCTCCTTTGCCTGTTCTGCTTCCTGGTTCGGGCGTTCCTCTGGTTGTTGTTCTAGGTTCTACTCACTTGCTGCTGCTGGCTGTTCCAAAAATCCTGTTGCTGGAAATTGCCATTATTGTGTGTTTGTTGGCCTCTGAGTCGGTTGTTCCAACCCACAGGGGTGTCAGGTGTTTCACCATCAGTAGTATTTCCCAGTGTAATGGATTGTGTTTCACCTGGTGCCATATTTGTAGAGAATTTGTTGTTAGAAAGGACTGTCCCATTAGGTTGTTGTGAAGTAGGGGGAACTGGGTATGCTCTGCCGGAGTCATATTCCTTCCAGTCCTTGTCTAATTTTTTTCATTTTTGCTCCTTTTAATTTCTCTATGGTTGCATTGATACTAGTAAAGATGGGACAAAAGTCAAACTTGTATCTCAAGAAATTAGAATCAAGTTTGATCCTTTGTTCTAATAAGTTCAATTCACTTTTCAGCCCATCCATTTGTAAAAAATAGTTTTTGACAAGTAGTTCAAGGTATTCAATCCCTTGTTTGTCAAATAATTTCACCAAGTCCAGGTGAAAAGGGGAATCTTTAACCAGTCCAGTTTGGTAACACCATTGTCTAAGCCCCCAAGGAATGTGTTGTCATTGTATACGTTTGCTCAAATAGGCTGTTTCAAGTTGGAGTTTCTTGTATTTCATGAGTTTCACATCAAACTTTTTCAGGTTAGGAACAATGGTGCTCTCACTTTGCATCACACCTGATGCTTGGTCCTGGTTCTCACCTCCCTCTTGCCAAAAGTTAAAAATAGTATCGCTATTTAGCCAGTCATTAAGATGGGGGACATTAGTAATGTTCACATTGTTAGCAATGTTATTACTAGCCTCAGTACTCATATTAAGTTCACGGGCTGTCGCTTCTTGTGCAGTCTGTGAGTTAGGTAAAGGACCTGAAGAAATGTTACTGAGAGGTAAATTACCTTGACTCACACCGTTCAGTTGATTAACCACGTTTCCATTTGGGAGATTCTGCTTTCTGGTACGAGTTGGAAGTGTTTCATACGCTGCAATCTTGCCAGCTAAATCATCAACCCAGTTAGTAAGCTGTTGTATAAGCAGGGTAAGGTTCCTGATACCATTCTGCTCACTCGATAAGCTGCTGTTCTGAGAATAAAGTAGTGGTGAACTGGTACTTCTTTCTGGTTCCATACAAAAACACACTAAACAACTAAATAAAAAAATGGAAAAACAAACAAAACAAACCTTGCAGCCGGAAAAAATGCTGTACTTTTGAAACTAAAATTTATTGTTAGCACTTTCATCACCTTTCATTAAAGGAACTTCTTCAGACATTTGTAATAGCTCAATTTACAATTTAAATAGTCCCAAGCTGATGACATCATGGACCTCCCATTGTCTAAATTCAGCAAGTATATAAGTAAATACATTCAGATTTCTTTGTGTATAAAAACTTTTTAAAACACAAACAAATTCTTGACTGACATTAATTACAACAAAAATGTCAAATATTAAATGCCCCCATAGAAATGTTTTTTACTTAGTTAATGCTTTAAGTTTTAAAATACATTTCAGGGAACAAGAATTGCTCAACCCAGGGTATGAAAAGGCATTTATTCTCAGTTGTCATAGCAACTCCCTCTCCTCAAGTCTTAAATCTCAAGGCCCCCTCCTGGGATTCAGATCTATTTTCTCAATAACCATAAAAAGTAAAGTGTGGTTGGTGTGTTCCAAAATATGCTTGGACAAAGCATTGTTGTCCTGTCTACCAATACTATACTGGTGCTCATATAACCTTTGTCTAAAGTGCCTCTCAGTCTTTCCTATGTAGAAAGAGTGGCATTGTTGGCACCTAGATAAGTATATAACACCTGTTATCCCACAGTCAAATTTTCCTTCTAAGGAATATTTAATATTCCCTATAGTAAATGAGGAATAAGTTTCTATATGTTTACAAGAAGAACATCTTCCACATTTATTCATCCCTTTGTTAGGAACATATGGGTTAACTTCTTTTTCAAGTAGTGTTTTTAGATTAGAGCCTTTTCTAAACGTCACCCTAGGTGGCATTTTTTTCTGGCTGCAAGATTTGCTTTTTCAGTGAGACTGTTGCTATATGCTCCTTTGAAGGGGAGCGAGACAGAGTGAGATTAATTAACATCTAACATAATATAATGTTGAGTAATGCATTAAATGTGTGATTAGTAACTGAGGTCCTGGTTTCAGATTAGCAATTTGATTGGTGTCTTCTTACTATGAATGCAGGCAACAGGTAGCTCTACTTGAGATGTATAAGAAGCCCATCTTGGGAAATATTTGTGAGTTTATGTGTTTGGAAAACAATATGGCTAATTTTTGCTTGATGTCAAGGAAGATTATATTAAAGGGTACTGGGCTCAGACTACTTTAGGTTAAACCAGTCAGTGACTACAACCTGTACTGTATCTGGCAGTGTAGAGCTTATTTGGGTGTGACAGTTGTTGATCATAATCTAAGACATTAGTTTAAAGATACCACAGCTTTAAGACATATTTAGGGTGCCAGTGGTGCAAAAGTGAACTCTGACTCCTGTCCCCTAAAACTATTAACACTGGAATGGGGTTTTAAGTTTGGACCCCTACCTATGACATTTTTAGGGCCAGTAGTTGGATTCAGATGTCAACTATTCCTCACATTCCTCACAATGTTATAGTAGACAAACCAGTTGAAAGAGATAATATGATTAAGTAGGAAAAGGGAGAAGGGTTCAAAACATTCCAGACATTTCACATTAATGGAAAAAGACAAATTGATCCAAACTTCTTTAGGCAGGATATACCCATTGGAATAAATGGAAAGGATAGCAAGCTAAAGGCTACTTTGGTAAGTTTTTTTTTGCATAGTGGGCATAGATCATAACACTTTGATACTTTATGAAGAAAATATGAAGACAGAGAAGGAATATTTTTCCTTCCAAGTGGTTTATTTGGGGACACATTCTAGCTATGTGAAAAATGAAAGTTTATAAGGTTGATATTTATTTATTTAATTATTTTATTTTATTTTACATTTGTTTACTGGGAATGTCCGACTGGGCCAGAATGGCCCTTTTTCAGTGGAGGTCAGGGGAGAAAAGCTCCATTACAAAGAAATTAAAAAATAAATAAAAATACAGTGAAAAAAGTTTGCATACTATAGACTAAAAAAAACATCACAGAAATATAGGTAGATACAGATACAAAAATTACATAACAATGTACAAGAATATAAAAAGAAAAAAAAATATGTTACTTATTCCAGTTGTGTATGCTTAGGTAGTATTGAGGAGGAGTGCATGAAGGAGAGAATAAGTGAAAGTGTAGGACATTTGAGAAAAGTTTGAGGGAGTCTGAGTTGTAGGAAGCATAGAGGAAAAAGTCAGAGCTTGAGATAGTTAGAGGTAGTTTAAGCTGTAGGAAGCATATATTAGGTAGAGAGTAGTTGTAAATTGGGTAGGATAGAGGATGGACTATTGTTAGATAAGAGAAGGGATGGTTTAGTTGTTACTATTTAGTAATAGAAAGGAATTGTTTGGTTGTAAGACAAGGAAGTGAAGTAAGATCATCCTGGATTAATGTAGGAGTAGAGCCCGTTGTTGGTTAAGTTTTTCTTTAGTAGTAGTTTGAATTTGGATGTATTGTTAGTATTTAGCATTGTCTGGGGAGTGGAGCTCTAGGATTTTGATATTCGGTGGGAGAATAAGGAGTCACAGTGAAAGTTATTAGATTAAGTTATGTTGAGTAGTAATTTATTTATTTTATTTTATTTTACATTTGTTTACCAGGAAAGTCCGACTGGACACAGGTCCATTTACAGCGGAGGCCTGGGGAGAAAAGCTCCACAATTAGATTATGATATCAACTTGTTAATACAAACAATCATATAACAGTGATAACTGAGGTAAGTACAGACATAAAAAGTCTAATACAATCCAGTCTAAACAATAAACAATACATCAGCAGTAAGTGAGTAAATTTACAAAGATAGAGAGTTTCATACATCAAAGCTTTAGCATTGATTATTGAGATAGGATAAAAGAATAAAAAATCAAATGATTAGATGTGACATATTATGCAATTTCAAGTTGACAGTAAGACACCTAACTGTAGCATATATACAGTAGAGATACCAGGAAGGAAGGTGTAAAGTGGCTGAGATTGTGAAATTCATGTGATGCATGGACATAGCCATTTATTCATAAGATGTGATTTGAGAGCATTTTTGAAATGTGTGTTAGTGGGGTAGAGGTCAGAGAAGGGGGGAGGTTATTCCAGGATCTAGCTATGGCATGAGAAAAAAGAGCTTTCCCTGAGCTGTTAGCTTTAGAGATGCAGATGATGGATTTCTCAGTAGATCAAAGAGGATGATTAATACTTTATGGAGAGAATAACTGGCTTAGTGTTGGGTTTTTTTCAGGATGTCTAACAATATTTAAGGCAATGACTAGCTGGTGATCATTGAGTCACTGGGGGAGTTCTAACCATTGTAGTTCCCTTAGAGATTGACAGTGATGGGTTCTGAAGGTGGAGTTGTTAGCAAACTTGGTAATTAATTTTATTGTAACAAGATTCAAGTCTGGTGAGATCAAGTTTTCTAACTTGGGTAAGAATCAGTGCAGCATATATTAGAGTGGAGAGTAGATGGTTTTGGGCTAGAGTGATCCGTGCCTGTTCTCATAGGAATTGTTTATGCCTATATAGGGTTTCCATTTTTTTGTGGACTTTTTTTATGTTTTTTTGAGATATGGACATTGAAGAATAGGTTATTGTCAATTTTTACACCGAGGAGTTTGGTATGGTCATAGGGAGATATGATGGCACCATTTTTGGAAGAGATTGAAAAGGATAAGGGGTAGGTATAGATTTGCTGGGGGTGAAAAGTAGCAATTTTGTCTTACTGGAGTTTAGGATTAGTTGGATATCAGTAATCCAACTTTCTACAGAACTGAAGGATTCCTGTGTGAGTTGTAGAGTGGAAAGTGATGGAGCAGAGCAGATAAGAGTCGAATCGTCAGCATATTGTATAAGGGAGTCATGCTGGGTGGAGGTGTGTACATTGTTTTTAAATATGGAGAAGAGTAGTGGGCCTAAAACTGAGCCTTGTGGTACATCTATCATACTTGGGAGTAAAGGAGATTGTATGTCTTGCCATGGAACTGATTGCTGCCTATGTGACAGATAGCTTTTAAACCAGGCAATAGTGGAAGGGGCAAAGGATAGGGAGGCCATGGTGTCTAGAAGCTTAGAGTGTGAGGCCATATCAAATGCTTTTGAGAGATCTAAAAATATTGCAGAAACAAATGTATTGTTATTTCTGTGAAGGTTGACCTGGTTGGTGAAAGAGAGGAGAGCAGTTGTGCTGTGATTTTGCCGGAAGCCATGTTGAGTGGAGGAAAGATCGTGTGTGTTCAGGAATTTCATGACTAGAGAGTGAATGCATTTCTCAAGCAGTTTAGATAAGGAGGATAGAATGGCAATAATTTGTTAGACGATCTTAAGGATCTGGAGTATGAGCAGGGCTCCACTAAATTTTTGAGTGCTGGGCAGTTGTCAGAATGGTGTAGGATGAAATGGATGAAAGTAAGCTGGTTGAGTGTTACGAGATTTGGTAGCTGAATCCATTGTCGTTTTTGAAGTGCTGTGCAACGGTGTGATCTGTAGGGGAGGTTAGTAGCCAATCGAGCTATTTTGTTGTAACAAGACTCCAGTTTGTTTAGATCAGATTTTCTAAGATTAGTGAATAGCATATAGTAGGGTTGAGAGAAGATGAATCCTGGCTATGGAATGTCTAGTGGAATCTGTAAGATGTGACTTGATTCTATACAGCAAGCCTAGTTTAATGTGAAATGTTTTGATGGTAAGAGCAAGGTGTTTATCAAATTTTAGACTATTGTCAATTGTGACTCTAAGCAGTTTGATGTGCTGGACTGGTTCAATCATTGTTTTATTGACTGAGTAGGTTGAGAAGGAGGGGAATGGGTCTGGAATTTTGTTAGTGGTAAAGAGCATGAGCTTTTCTTTATTAGGACTGAGCACTAGTTGGAATTTGGAGAGATACTTTTCAATTTCTAAGAGGGATTGTTGGGTTGATTGGAGGAGTTCTGTAGGGAAGGAGCAGAACATATGAGGGAGGAGTTGTCAGCATATTGGACAATAGTTGCATGCTGGGTGACTGTGCTGAGCCCCTTGGTAAATATGATGAAAATCAGTGAGATGAGAATTGAGCCTTGGGACACCCCTATTGAGACCTGTAATAGGGTGGACAGTTCATCCTGCCACCTAACTGCCTGCTGACGGTTAAGTAGCTAAGAAACCAGAGGAGGGCTAGCTGAGCTAGGTTTAAGGAAGCTAGCTCCTTTAGTAGCTTTTGGTGAGATACATTATCAAAGGCTTTAGACATATCAAGAAAGATTGAAGCAACATGTTGGTTGTTATTTCTAAGCTGGTTGATGGAGTTTGTAAAGCTAACAAGGGTAGTTGTATTAATATGTTTAGGTCTGAAACCATGTTAGGATGGAGACAGGAGGTTATTGGTTAGTAGATAGTTGAGGAGTTGTGAATGTATGCCTTTTTCTAGAATCTTAGTTATGGGTGGTAGAATAGCACTTGATTTATAAATGGAAAACTCAGTTGATGGACTGACTTTGTGTCAAGGGATGATATATGAGACTTTCTAGAGTTTGGGGATGTACTGCTCTTCAACTGACCAATTTATTAGAAGAGATATTAGGTAGGCAATGGCATCTGCTGACAATCTGAGAAATTGATTAGGGAGTTGGTCACCTGCGAGGGATGAGGGTTTTAGTCTGGAAAGATGTTTTTTGATGGTGCTAGTTAGAACTGGTTTAACTGAAAATGAGTTAAGGGTGTCTTCCGGTACATTGGGAATATTTAGAGGAGTTTTATAGTGGCTTTTAACTAGGTAGTATAGAGTTGACGAAGTGAGAAATAAATTGTGAGGCAATGTTATCTGAAGAATTTGTTGTGGTTGGAGCTGGGATACTGGTCTGTCCTGGCTCAGCAGTTGTTTAATGGTAGCCCAGAATTTTGGGGGGGTTATTTTGGTGTTTTTGTTGCATTGTAGTATAGTATGTCTTTTTGTGATATGGGGATTTGCTGATATGGGATTAGTGACTTAGAATTCCTCATTGAATGTGCATCACACCAATCAACCTTGCCAAATGGGGCACACAAGAGGGCAACAGGTACTTGAGGACTGCAGAGGAAGAGGAAGTCTGGTTCTTATGATCCTTATGTACTGACCATGGTCTTGCATAAGTGATTTGTAGGTAAGACTATCAGAGATGATAGATAAGTGGAAAAAAAATAGGGATTTTGACTGTCCGGGATTTCGTAGGCTCAGTCAGTACTGAGACTGCAAAGAAGAGCACAACTCCTGACAGTGACTGGTGGATCAGCTTGGTGACTAGAAACTGGAAGTTATTTTGTTAAACAGTCCTAGCTATAGCAATCCAAAATGTAAATATCTTAACAATGGTGCTCCAGGCCTAAAGGTTAAGTCCAGGGGAAAAAGTGTTTCAAGCAATGGAGAGAATCTTTATGGAATGTTATCATCTAAGTTTGCTGAGCTGACTTCTAAGCTGCACAGTGGATATGCAAAAGGCTGGGTTGTATGTAACTGAATGCCTAGCACAGGTAAGTTAGGATCGGGGTAGAGAGGGTGATTGCTGATTAACAAGCAAGCTTTGTCCTTTATTTTCTTTGTTCACAACCACTAGTAAAGTAGGAAGTAGCTACTGAAGAGGATTAGGAAAAATAAAAACACAAGGGCTATTTTGGATGCATAAATGGCTGTATATGTAACAAAGCAATCTATTTCAGGTGTGACACTATATTGTAGTATAAAGAAACCTGGACACTATGTTGGATTATGAATGTGCCCTCTTCCTTTGTTTTATGAATATTTTAATACACATTGTTATTTTCTAATCACTTTTAGAGAATAGGCTACCTATAGCTAACCACTTTGATTAGAGAACAAACATTTCCCAGCAGGGCATTAGTCTACAGGTAATGGAAGACAAGTCTACCACTTTTCAGTAGCATATTAAGCTGCTGTGGATCTTGGACAATTAAAATGCCAGTAGCCATTACTTACACTCGCTAAACAGCAGTTTTGCTGTTTAGTGAGTGCAAAATTAAAAGAAAAACATAATTCAAATAATAGAAAGGTATGTTTGTGTGTATGTGTGTTTATGTTTCTGTCTGCTTCTGTGACTGAATGCAGGCTTGTATGCATGAAAGTGGAAGTGAGAGAGAGATCTAGTAGTGACTGCAATAAGAAGTCCATTATCGCATTTTTATTAAAAAATAACCTCTCAACCTCTTAGCTCAAGAAATCTCGTCAAAAACTAATATAATGAGCAGAGCAAAAATAAGGACAGATTTTAAATATTATGCTTATAAGATTACAAAACTGTTATAATAACAGTATTTATGCTAGCATGCATTCTCTGAAGGATGTGAAGTCTGTAACCTAAATGTAATTCATTATTTAGTGAAAAACAAAACCAAGGAAAGAAAATCCAGGCACCAAACATCCAGTTTATTTCCAGTTGATTAAGCACTTTCGTCAGCATCAATCAACTGACTTCTTCAGAATAAAAAAACACTTTGAGTCAAGCCCTTTTATATAAAAATCACATGACTTCAATTCAAATCAATTAACAAATTTAAAGCACCAATATTCTTAAAATAACACCAAAATACATTAATATAACATATTACAAAATCCACCCCAGTGCAAAATCAAATGAATTATCCCCCACCAAAAAATTAAAATTAATACATCTGTGTATTTAAATATTGTTAAAATAATTTTTTATCATAAAAAAATAAATGTTTTTCTAATCACTCCGGTGTTCAAAAAAAACACACTTGCTAAAGTAAAATTAAATACCTAACCTGTTTTATAACTGGTAGGATCTTAACCTTAGAAACCTTTTACTTTAGCACTTTAGAACTTATATTTTTGATGTAAAATACTGAAACATGAGGAGGATGAACTGTTTTACATTATAATATATATATATGTATATATATATATATATATATATATATATATATATATATATATATATATATATATATATATATATATATAGCATAAATCCACAATGTACCAAAATAATCCACGATAATCTATTGTCATGTTATTCCAAGATATAATATATCCACAAAAAATGTTCAAATAGTAACAAAAGACAGCAAAAAGCAGTGCTGCTATCTGAACCAGGTCTCTTACTCAGCAATCACCAGCTGGGAACAGGAAACACAAACTGATTTCGCTCTCTGGTGTCTTAAGTGTGCAATTGCAAGTAAGCTAATCACTGTTCTTATGTAAAGAAAGCCAGTACAGAGCCTGATACAGTCAAGTAAATAGACATAGAAAAAGACATATAACTGAAAAAGAAAAAGAAAACACATGTATATGTGTGTGTGTGTGTGTGTGTAGATATATATATATATATATATATATATATATATATATATATATATATATATATATATATATACATATACATGAATATACATTCTAATTCTATCAGAAACTCTCATTTAAACCTGGTTTAAACAAAGCTCCCAAATTATTGATCCACATTTTTTCTTTTTGATCTAAAATCGTATGTTTCTTACCATCCGATATATCATCCCCCTTTTATACCATCAATACCAATAAAAATGAAATGAGCCCCACTATGTTCCATCATATGTTTATAGAGGGCACTTCTACTCCATTTTCAATTCAAATCACTAAAATGTAGTGCTCTTCTATGCCTAAATTGCCATGATGTTTGTCCCACATAGAATGC
Source organism: Protopterus annectens (assembly GCF_019279795.1). Classification (NCBI taxonomy): domain Eukaryota; kingdom Metazoa; phylum Chordata; order Ceratodontiformes; family Protopteridae; genus Protopterus; species Protopterus annectens. The sequence continues at coordinate 1,043,085,564 of NC_056726.1, forward strand.
TCCACGCTGACAAATTGCAACATAAATTATCCATTCCGTACTATGGGTAATTAAAGAACGGATAGCAAATACCTTATTAGCATTTATGGAGGTGAATGATTTAGTTTTGGATACAACTTTACAATAAGTGCAATTCCAAAAACATGTACAACTTCGAGGTGCCACTGTACCTGATTCCACAATTACTTTCCTACTCTTTTTGAAACCAGACAGACATTCCCCAATATTCCTACCTTTCCTATATCTGAAGGTACAACTATCTACTAAAATCTGACCAAAATAGGGGTCAAATTTCAAAATATCCCAATACTTATTAATAACATCTTTGATCTTAAAGGTATTGGTACCATATGTAGTAATGAATCTGAGACTTAAATCTAAAATAACTCTATCATTCTGACTACTATTAGATTTTAATATATCATTCCTATTGGTTGCATGTGCTATTTCATATTCCTGATCCACTATACTGACATTATATCCCCTACTCAAAAATCTGTGTTTCATCTTCCAAGCTTCAGCATCAAAATCTTGTTCAGAACTACATATCCTATGTACTCTTAACAATTGTGCTTTTGGTATGTTCCTAACTATGTGCGCAGGATGACAACTAGAGGCTAGCAAGATGGAATTTTTAGTAAACAGTTTATGATATAGGGTTGTATCCAAAGTGTCATCAATCAACTTAGAAAATTGACATCTAAGAAATCAATATTAAACATTAAACATTTGTATTTTGCCAACAAAAACAACACCATAGTTATAATTGTTGAGATATTTCACCAAGTCATGCCAGGCAGCAACAGGACCATTCCAACTATACCAACAATCATCCAAGTAGCACCGCCACATATTAAGATATTTAAGAAACAGCTTAGTGATATCATAAATCAATTTATGTTCAAGATAACCCATAATTAGGTCTGCATATATGGGAGCAAAAGTAGCACCCATAGCAGTACCCTTGAATTGTAGATACCAATCTCCCAGATACACAAAGGCATTATGTTCTAAAAACAATCTCAAAAGTGACAGCAAAAAGTTAATTTCTATCTCAGAACAATTATTAGACTCTTGTAACCAAAACATTACTACCTTAATACCACCATCGTGCGGTATACATCTATATAGAGACTGCACATCCAATGTGCTCAAATAAGCTTTAGGTGGCATTTGTACTTCATCAATAAGTACCAAAAATTGATTTGTGTCTTTAATATGGGCACAAACCAACGGCAACAAAGGCTTCAATTTCATCTCTAAATATACAGAGATAGATTCAGTAACTGAGCCAGTAGCAAAGACAATAAGCCTACCTGGGGGATTATTCCTAGATTTGTGAATCTTTGGTAGTAAATAAAAGTAAGGCGGCTGGGGTTCATCCACACTCAGCTGGTTAACCAAATATTCATGAATTAGGCCAGTGTCCTTTGCTTCTGTCAAAAATCTGTCAATATACAACTTGAAGGTAGAAACAGGATTAAATGAAATTTTACAATAGGCTTGAATATTGGTAACTTCATTATTATATTCTACTTTATCCCAAATAGCAATAGCACTCCCCTTTTATCAGCTTTAGTAATAACAACATTTTTATTATTTAGTAAATCAAACAATGCTTCACGTTGTGTGGAATTCAGGTTGCTACCATAATTTTTAAAAATAGAATATTGGCTTACGTGCAATTCATGAAGTACCATTCTGTTCGAATATTCTCACTGTTGCATGATAAGGAGGTTGAAATATAGATTTCTTAAACCTAAAGTTAGCATTATTCGCTTCATTATCATCCTATTTAGTATGATAAAATAATTTAAAATTCAAGGCACGACAAAAACATTCAACATCATAGACCACGACATGATGAGACACAAAAAAGCTAAGTATGAACCCAAAACTTTTATTTAAGACCTCCACCTGATGTTTAGAAATGTTTACTGATGTATATACATATATGTGTGTATGTGTGTGTGTGTGTGTGTGTGTGTGTGTGTGTGTGTGTGTGTGTGTGTGTGTGTGTGTGTGTGTGTGTATGTGTATGCGCATGTATATACCAGTTATATACTAATTATAAAAAAAAATTCAAAATAATTTAATAGATAGTCCATTCTCTAAACTCAATAATTCTCTCCAGGGTGTAGGTTATTGTGTAAATAATACCCTTTCAGGAGTGTAAAGGCCCTCCACCTATGGCATAGAGTCTCAGAACACCCCTTGGCAGGTGTTATTTACACAGTAAAAAACATCGTGTTAGACATTATTTCTTTATTTTCCATTTTTCATTTTTCTGTTATCTTCATCAAGACTGGGAGCATCTGTGCACATTGTATGGATACTTGCTTTAACTTTATCTATATGATATTCAAACCTGGTTTTGTTAAAATTCAGTAGCTTTACAAATCACAGCAGTGTTTCTGTGAATGCAAAGCCATAGGGCATACAGAATGGCAGCCTAATATTTTTAGCACTGAACAGCTTGTTCAGTGCTGCAAATTCCCCTCAAGTTGTTGCTATAACAGGAAAGAAATATTGACCAAAATGAAACACAGTTTGTCTGTCAAGTTTAATTTTTCCAAGTCACCAAGCTTCTTGAAAAATGTTCTTCTTTGTTATAAAATGGCAAATAAATAAATTAAGAGACCATGATCTCTAAATGTAAATAACAGGGACTAAAGTTCTGTGTTTATGTTAAATTGTTAACCATACATCAACCTATTCCCTTCCTATGTCTCAGGTACACCATACCTTATTATATGGCATAGATAAGGCTGCTTATCCAGATTGTCTGACTGACATTCAACCATTTAAGTAATACAGTGTACACCTGAATTACATTGATTCCACTTTTTCCATCTTTAAATATAAACTGGTTTCTGTTTTTGTTGAAATATATTTTAAAACCATCTGATCCCTACATTTTTTTGCTAGAATATATGGATCTCAGCAGGAATCAAACCAACGTTTTATTGCAAAGGTAGAGTATAAAAATATATACCTTCTGAATGCTGTAGACCATCTCAGATTGTGACACCCATAATGGTTATTCTGAACAAAAATGATAAAGTTTCCACATTCTGACCTCTATTCCCCATCACTTATTTTAATTATGTCCACTGTCATCAATTAAATTGAGGGGTAGAAGTCAGATAGGTAATCAGAACATTCTGGTTTTTCCAGTGAAAAAAATGTCTTTTCCTTGGAGCTATGGGAATGGCAATATATATACCTGCTGTTCATCTAATTTTATTTTTGATTTGTTTGCCAGAAAAGTCTGACTTGGAGCAAAGCCAATTTTCAGCAGAGGCCCAAGGAGAAATGCACCAGACACATCTTTGTAACGTGGGAGGATACCCACACAAACACAGAAAGAACATGCAGACTCCACACAGAAGGCACGACAGCCAAGAATCAAACCAGAGCGCCTATTGCTGTGAGTCAACAACAATACCGCTGCACCACTGTGCTGTCTAATAATAACCTTTATCTGCTATAACATGCACATTTGGGAGTACAATGTTAACTTATAAGATAAGTTAATTTTGTTAATTTTTTCCATAAATATTAAATAAAGTCAAAAGGTGCTGATTCCTCCAGTTAACTAGACCCCTCAGTTTTGATTCATTTTAACAAAACCTCTGTGACCAGATATACTAGAAATGCATAATGCTGATGCTGCCTTTATAAGAACAAAGGGAATGCGACAACACATGGTGAAAAGTAACATAATATCTCTATGCACACAAAATGTGCTGTGCATGCTGAGTGCTGTAGTCCCTGTACATGTTAACAGTAGCAGTCGTCATACTGCTGTTACAAAGTTGCTATTGTCCATGTCAGTGTCATCATGACCATCCAATGGTTGCTTTAACAATGTAGCACAATACAATTCTCATTATTCTTTATGTGTTGTTCCATGTTATAACAGTTACAGATGATAATACGATGAATAACTTTGTTAATATAAACTAGTGCCTTGCTGATGTGCACCTCTGTTGAACATTGACTGCTGGTATTGTGCACCACTGTACATGTGATTCAGGAGTCTGTGATGCAACAGATGTTGTGTCGTCTACGTGTTCCATGCGCTGTAATACAGATGTTACACACTTGTCTGAAGGATGGACAGATTTAAATACCACAAAGCAAGAAGGCACTTGGAAGAGTTACAATGCACAAAATGTACCACGTTGTCAAAGTGGTCTAAGTCTCCAGACCCAAGGATTACATTTCTTCTATAGTTCATGGGAATGCTTGTCTCAAGGTAGAAGTTTGGATTCAAATCTCACTTCTGACCATTCTGACAGATCCTAACAGATTTTCTAAGCCTTACTTATGACTGCCATTTGTGATCGGTGTTGTTCACTACAGACCCCTCCTCAACCACCTCCACCTTCATAAGCAACATCAGACATTTCTGGCAGCTACATGTAATGCATGAAGAAAATATTATGAAACACACATCGGTCAACACAGCTGGCATTACATTTAAAGTCAGAAATGGTGGGCTCCTTTCATTGCAGTCAGATATCAAGAAATCCAGTCTATGGTAGTTCATTTATGTCATTCTTTGTATGCATGATTGTGCAACATCATATCTCTCTTTTGTCTGGTTTTTCACAATGATGTCATCAGTGAAAGCTGATTCAAGTCTTGTCTAGAGCGTTTCTCTCTGGGCTTCCACAGAAAATTGGCTTTGTTCCAAGTCAGACTGTCCCAGTAAACAAATGTTAAATAAATAAATAAAGTTGTCGCTGTCCCCTAAGACCATATGCTAGAACAGTGCCCCTCTTGAATGATTCCTGCAGGACATTTTGGATGAGACTAAGTACATAGCTACAGCATCTGGGTTATGCTAATAATGGCCACATGAAACTTGATTGATAAAGTGCGGATCCTTCTGGTTATCATATTTAGCTTAATCCTTTAATGGTGACTTTAGTTCTGCTTTTCTACTCATTCTTGAGCTTACAGTGGATGAATTTATTGCTGATCAAGCTTGTCACGCTGAAGTTCAACTCCCAGATCACTGCTTTCCATAGGAATTTGCTGCCTGAGTGATTTCTATTTGTGCATTAGCAGTGATTCCTTTCTTTTGGGATACTGTTCCCATCTTCAGATTTGTGTGTTCTTAGAACTGACATTCATAAGTTTATGGGGTATGGGGAGTCTACCCCCCACACACATGGAGGCTTGATCTTCTGCACAACACTGTGTTTGTTTTGTTTTTGCTTAGGATAAGGTTAAAACCAGTTGTTTTGTTGCCATAGTAACGTCATCCAAGTGTAACTCAATAAGTCATAGTAAAACTATTCAGTTCTGTGCACATACAGCCCACTAGAGAAGAGCAGTGTGGCAAACATCTAAAAGGACTTGTTCTGTCTGACTATAGCCATCTGACATCTACTTTAGTGTCTTCTGTTCAACATTAGTACCACAATGAGCTACCTTCGTGCTATACACAGTAATACTTTATATTTAGCCATAGTATCTCCTGCTAGAATCTGAAATATGTACAAAACACTGATAGTCAGGGATACTGTTATCTTGTGCTACAATTGGAATGCCTTGGAGCAATGTACCCTGCATTGAAAAGTTTATGTCATTAGCTCCAAAAATATGCTATGGCAGCTTGCATCTGCCTGCAGTTAGCAAAATGCCCTCCTTTAAGCAGGATCTTCCAGAATTCATAGGTTCATAGGTTAGTACTAGGCTAACTGCCCTTGTGAGCCATTTTAAGCCTAGCCAGTTATCCCCTGTGAGATTCAAACCCTGTACCTTGTGTTTGTAAGGCAAACACCTTAACCATTAGGCCACCCTCCCAACCCTTTAAATAAGAATTTAATAAGCCAGGAGATTTGTGGGACATACATTTATTATATTGTATTCAGTCAGTTGTCTAATCAGCAGTTTATATATTACATGTCTATGTAAGTGGATCTATGTGTCACCCCCCCCCCCCACTGTCCTTGGAGAATGGATTCATCCCCTGACTAGTGCCATTATATTCATGTATCGCTATTGCTAGAGGTGGAACCATAGCAGCTAGTCTTCCTTCAAGCTTTTCTGTTTTGGCTTTCTTTATTACCCCACAGCAGACATTTGTTTTGCTGTACTCTGCTGTTAAAAAAAGCACTGACATCATTCACAGTGTTCTGTGCAGTGTGTGGGACCTGGCTGTCAACTTAAACTGGATTCCCATGTTGGATGACAGGGTGATAGTGTTCTGGTTAATGTTTATATCATCCTGAATTTAAAATGAGACATTTTCCTTAACTCCATTACAATGATGCAGAAAGTGCATGTATCTTTAAGGTAACTTATTTGTAAACTTTTTTTTTTTGCATTGGAGAATACTATTTTGACCACAAAATGTAAAATTAATTTTGCATCTGGCACAGTGGCACTTGACAATACCCTTTTTGATGAATGCACCCACTGTTTAAAAGTTTCTTCAGATGTAAAATGTATCTTAATGGAAGTTTGCTTCATACACAATGACTAATGTCTTTCTGCAGATTGTAAGAAAGAAAAATAATTCCATAGCTATTCAGGTAGATACAAAATGATGGATATTCCTGATGTTTAGTATTCTGAGCTATGCTGCAAATTAGGTACAGTCTGAGTACATATGCCTCTTTCCCAAACAAAACTACAGTTTGATTTATGTTAAGAATGATCACCTGTATGAACTTGTTATCTATTATAATATTTTCTCAAAAGGTATAAGTGTTCAGAAACAAAAGTTGCTCTCAGTGTTTTTTGACTTGGAGGCAGCATTTGACAACTCTGCCAAATAGTGGTAGTTAAATGTTATTCTGAAGATTTGACAAATATGATTATTGCATTCATAGCGAGAAATAGGACAGAGTTCACATAGTACAGTTTAGGGAAAATGCACACAGAATAGTTTTGATACAAACAGTGATAAGATAAGGGTGTACTTTAGCTAACAGTTTATTCCCAATCCATATTTATTTACTAATTTATTTAAAATTTGAGAAGAGCAGTAGTCGAATGATTCTGTGGACCCATTTCAGCCACAGTCAAGTAATAAAACAAAAATAAAAGACAAGGAATGTACGCTTGAACATTTATATTAAAAAAAGAGAGTAGAGTACAGTTGGTGCTACAGAATGAGAAAGGTATTTAACATACTCACTATGGATGCATGGTGACAACATTATAATAGATATTAAAATAAGAATGGCACATTAGTACCAGGTTAAAGGAGTACAGCAATACACATCATTATGAGGTTATTCTGTATGGTCATCACTTTAACTTTTCAGTAGATACCATGAGCAAAACAGATAGTATAGGAGAGAGGTCTGGAGGAACACATTTTATTTAAATAGGGATGGATGAAACTGGAACAGGAGGGTCTTTTATGCAGGTAATTTAGTAGTCTATCCCTGGGATTCAGAATGGGAAACCACTTGCATTAACCATTTCTGATTACAGGCCATCTACAACACTAATTTTCCTTGAGTGGAAACATCAGCACAGAGGGCAGGTCTGCTGGCCAAGGTAAACGATAATGTGTCAGTCTGTAGGAGTGGTTTAATGCTAATAAGGTACATACCGTTCTGCAGAAATGCCTGCAGCTACTCTTTTATGCTGCTGGGTAAATTTTGCTACATTAATTACAACAGTCTTCTGAAACTTTGAACTTGGTGAAAAGGTGGTGGTCACCAAAGGTAATGGATGGAATAAGCTCAGATAAGTGTAAATTCAGTAATGCTCCATGATGACATATGGGTGTGGAATGTGTGTGTCTGTGGGCATGTGCGTGAATTTGCATACATTTATATGTGTGTGTGTGTGTGTGTGTGTGTGTGTGTGTGTGTGTGTGTGTGTGTGTGTGTGTCTGTATGTTGGAGAATGGGTGAGTGTGCCTGAGAGTCCGACTGAGTGTATGTGGGGGGGGGGGTGATGTCAAGTGGATATCTGGGTGTATGAGGGGGTTGCCTGTATTAACTCTCAGTTTTGTAGGTAAAGAATTCAGGACAAAGCCAAAATTAATGGAGGGATATATGGCCAAACTCAGACACAATTTTAAATATTACTCTAATTCAATTAAAAAGTTAATAGAGCAATGGGTGTTGCATCAATATGCATTCTCCAAATGCTAAGAAGTATGAAACTCTAAAGTCTGCCATTTGTGACTCTGTGTTATCTTCAGTGATTTGCCAGAAAATCAAAATGCTATGAAGGACAGACCAGATATGCTAGGTAAGATCAGGGCATAACTTCTGGACAGTTATGAGTTATGCTGCCCATGTCAAAGAGGGTCTATATTATAAGATCAATGGTTGAAAACATTGAACAACATATGGTCAACAACATATGATTGATGTCTTTAAACGTCGACCTTATAAAAAGACAAAAAGAAAAAAGTACCCTAATGGGTTTAAGCAGGGTGGCAAGCCCCCCTGCACCTCCACACCCCCTGCTACTTAAATATACCAACTCCAAGACCTCACTACATTGCAATAAATGGAAATCTCCCCCTTACGGAGATTTCCATTTACACACTCAAGATTCTGAGCGTTTGTTATTCTCATGTCGACAATGTCAGATTCGACATTGTTGGCATTCGAGAATATAATACTGACCCATGAAAGAGATGCCTAGGTCACCAGTGGACTCAACTACTGCAAAGTGCTGTTAGTGTGATCAGTAAAAAAGGTAAATCAGAGACATGCAAATTACCTGGGAATGAGGTCTTCTTCATTGTTGCTAATGCTATCTCTAAATCATATTTTCCATGATTGTGTAAACTAACCTACCTGTGGCAGGCTATTAGCATGACCGCTGCTGATTTCCTCTGAATCCCAGCCTATGTCTAAACATGTTTTTTTTTTAAGATATGTTACAAATTATGGGAAGAAATTAATTCCATAGCTTGGCTCCTAAAGTACAAAAGGCATGGATGATGGCAGAAACAAATCTGTTTGGCATGGAGACAGTTACTGCCATGTTGGATTAATAATGTAGTTCATATGGAGCTTTTCCCAACTAGTCTGTGGTTAAGAGAGTGTGAGTAATTGCAATATGATTTTGTGCATTAGGCTTACTAGATTAAGTTTAACTGTAACAGGCCTACCTACTCTTTAACAGGAGTAAATGTGCATCCTTATAAAGTGATGCAGAGGTGTCTTGTTTTAGGAGGCAGAAGAAAGAATCATGTAATCAATAAAATATCATTAATAAACAAAGATGTGCAAAATTGCAGGTAGCGAAAATGATACATCAGTTTGACCCTTCCTACACTCAAGATTTATGCAGATTAATTAATAATTCCTCATTTAAAGATATTCCAAATCTAATAAGTTTTCTTTGTGAATTTATATATAATAGTTGTGAAAAGAAAAATTCCATTTCAAATCTATATAAACAGTTAATATTGTATAAAACAATTCCCAAATCATCATACTGGCAGTTCTTGACAAAAGGTCAGTCACTGCAGTTAACAGAATAAATTAAAACTAACACCTTACTATCAGTTAATTACACCTCTAACACACAGTACTGAAAAATATTTAACTGGAAATACTTACACAGAGCATTTTTAACACCAGATATAATTAAAAAGATCAGTACTACTACATATGTTTTTGCTGGAGGTTTGAAAAGTCAAATAAAGCAGACTGGATTCATATTTTCTTATGAATGTAATAAAATTAAATCATATTGGAATGGAATCAATCATTTTTTACAAGCTTTATTTAATGAATCCTTTACCTTAACTAAAGCATTGATTATACTAAATGTAAATGAAGGTCCCTACCTGAATAAGACAAATATGTATTTGTTATGGACAATGCTTGCTATATCAAGGAAATGCGTAATCAGAAGGTAGAATTCAAATACACCCCTGACATTGGAAGAATTCTACACTTTACTGAAGGCAACTACATTGATGGAAATAAAAATCAAATAACTACAAATCTATCCCAGGCCATTGCTAAATAATCCTTGGAAGAAAGTTACATCTTTGTTAGACACTCTGCAATAATCAATATTGTATCTCTGATAACTGATCTGTTAATTCTATATTTAATAACATACAGTATATATAACTGAAAGTCAGGCTATTGCAAATATCGTATATAGTTGTTTAAAATTATATTTAAAAATATTATGTAAATGTTATTTTAATTGAAAATAAAAATTGTTGAGGAGTTTGAACCTGCCTAAGGTGAGATCATATAGACTGCAGTTATTGAATACAACATATTTATATATGTGTAAATATATATATATATATATATATATATATATATATATATATATATATATATATATGAGATCCGTACAGATCCCCAAATGTATTTTCCACCAAAGCAGAAATCACTGAGCAAACTTAACTGAAAGTGCTGTTCACCGAAGCAGCACTTTCAGATAAGTATGCTCGTTGTGCCAGTCGTACTACAGTGCGGATAAGGGAAAATTCCCTTTTCCACACTGTAGTACAACCTCGGAGTGAGAATATTAAAGTGGGGGTGGGGTGAGGCGCAGAAGTAGGTTTAATGTTGTTTTTTTTTTTTTTTTTTTTTTTAAACATACTTTACTGTAAGTGCTTTTTTGGTAAAAGCACTTTCGGTAAAGTATGTTCAGTGATAATGGATTTGGACTTTTGATCTTTCGATCAAAAGTCCTAGATCCATATATATATATATATATATATATATATATATATATATATATATATATATATGATATATAGATAGATAGATATAGCTATAGATATAGCTTTAGATACACAGGGAATGGTATGTGTGATAACAAACAGTAGTGCTGGATGCTCCACTTTATCATGTGTAAACAAGAGGAAATGTGCCCTACAGCTGTTGTATAATGCAAATCAGAAAGAGACATGTTTTACCATGTAGGAGTTTATTGCCATGAAAGAAGTATTAGACAAGCATGTCATGTATATTCATGTACATCCTAAACAGTAATAGGATAACATTCAAAATCAACACATGACAAAGTACAACATAGATCTGTTTACAGTACAGTAGTTCAAAGTCTCCACTCATAAATGGAGCACATCTACTACATAATAATACTGGGGCATATCTACAAGAAATTGCAACAAACACTGCCATAACAGCATGTAAACAAGACAAACACACAAGGAAGTGTCCTAATACAGGCCCGAGTATAGTTTCTGCTGATCGTGCATCATGCCATGTAATAAGAAGTATTATGTAAGTCCTCATGGGCTATAAAGATGTACAGTGCGAAGAAAGTAATTACAGTAATACATAAATGTTTGGAGGGAAACATGCAATACAGATAATTCTTATTTGGAAATAAAGTAATGCTTATTAAAATCACTGACTTACTCAACATTTACATCTTACCAGATTCAAACTCATGCCAGGACCGATATCAGAATGATCAGCCTGTGATGCCACAGAAGTAAACATACTGTGTGTGTCACCATGAACATACTTATAGGGCTTACAGCACTTCCCTATTGTAATTGGTATGGATCCCCTACCTTAGAAGGTGATGCCTTAATAATTGTGGCCCTCTGTCTGTGCCATAACTACTTTCTTTGGCTAAACCTCTCCTGTCTGACATAGTTGTATGGCAGACAGATGTTACCAGATTCATGCACCTGCCAGTCATAGTACACACTATAAAGCAGTGTGTTGACTACCTTTGCCACGTGACAAAATGACCAAATTAAAACCACACAATATTTGTGCAGATATGTTATAGTAGTCATTACTGAGTTTATGTGCTGCAGGAGTATGCACACTAAGACATTCACAGAACAAGTGTTTCACTGGAAGAATATTACAAAATTACTTTTTATTTCTTTCTCCAAAGTGAAAATTGAGAATAATTGCTTGATGTATTGTAGTTTGTGAACCTTCAGTTATTTAATGTTGACTTTTTTTTTTTTTGCTGTGATCAAACAGCAAGCTACACAAGTCCACTGACTAATGCATGGAGTATGAAACACATGAAGCATGGCAGGGCAGAAATCGTAACACAGCTGTGAGAAATCACTTATGTGAAGTCATTACATTGTATGCTTGTGTTGCAAACAACTTGTAAGAAACGAAAGGAATGGGGGAGGCTTCTCCCACTTTAATTGTACAGATTGTAACAGTTGTGGATGTCATTCATGTATAACAGCATAACAAAACAGACCCTGGCCTCCCTTTGACAAAACATCTAAGGGAGAAGACAACTGCCAAAATCATAGTCAATAAAAATGATAGTATGATATATAAAGTATAAAAAGTATAAGAATTGTTCTGAGCATATTCTAGAACTTCCTGGAGTTCTAAACTATGAGAACCAAAGAAAAACGCACTGAAGGTCTCTTTGTCAAATTAAAATTTTTATTCCAGCCCTTTATTCAGGGAAATGAGCATTGTTTAAAAATACAGTATATCAGTTGTGCTTTTATATCATAGTCAATGGGTGTGTTGTAGGGTGGAGGCCGGCTTGTGAGTGTGTCCATATAAGGCAAAGATACTCCCTTAGGAGGTCTTGTAATTTTGCACCTTGCCCATACGATGTCATCCAGAGATAACTGCTTCTTTTCTTTTATGTTATAAAATTGGAAACCTTTAGTAAAGTAGTAAGAACAGCATAAAAGACCAATGTACACACCTTAAATAATTTGGACTATTTAAAACAGAAAGGAACCAATTATTTGATTTACGCTCCATTGTGTGCTAAATTTAATTATGAAATACAATCAGAGGGTGTTTTTACCAGACGATATTATAACTTTTTTTATTTACACTTTTGTTTGTGGCCTCATCAGATCTGCTTAAGGATCCAAGCTAAACTACAACTTAAGATAAAAAATTAAAAAGTGCGGGGCCCTAAAATGAATAAATAAATACAAGGATATTGCATTAAGAACACCCCTAAACTGCTTGACAAAAGAGCAATAAAAGGACCCTGGACACCAATGAACCCAAAAAAAGCCTTCCGTGCATCCATCCTGGTTTAAGGACATCCTTTTCCCACTCAGCCTGACAGACAGATTCAACATGGAGACCCACAAAACAAAAGGAGTCCCACCTCCTTCCAAATAACAGAAATTGGAACAAGTAGAAAGAAACCTCATCACCATCAAACACTTGCAGTGGGAGGAGGTGTACCTGCAAAGAGTTTACAAAAAAATGAACTGCAGGGCAACCAACAGTGACTTAAACAACAAATAGGAAAACATTCTTACTGAAGCAGGACTAAGCTTAGTAAACCTCTTCCTTACCCATAACAGTGAACAACAAGCCATTTATAGAGACACTGTCTCCATTCTTGAAACAGACTGCTATCAGATCTGGAACAGAGAAGAGAGATTTAAATCTATTTTGGAGAAAATAAGGATCATCAACTACAAATGTAAGAGCAAGAAACTGCAGAAACTCCAGAGGAAGATAAACAAAAGCTCCAACCCACAACCTAAGAGGACTTCCAAAAGGAAAACTGCTAATCGGAAAAACCAACCCATCTCCATCCACCAAGAACTTCAAGCCACTTCAACTAAGGACTCTGCACAACACCCCAGACCTAACCAAAAGGAGCACCCCCAGCCCTTCACTTTACTCTGATCAGGCTTCAGTGCAAAGTTCTCATCAGATTTCAGGTACGCCAACACTGACCAAGGCTGGACCCTCAAAGGAGCACACCAAAGATGGCCCAGGAACCTACAACTTCAACAAGAACAGAAACACGCAAAATGCCCCCACCATCTCAACATTTCAAGAAGAACTGGCACTTGAGAATCAATGGATCACCACAAAGCATCCACCACCACTGAGATCAGACTTAGCAGGGGAAGAGGGACTTAAAACACCTATGGATACCTCCCACTTACTCCCAGAACAGAAAGGAGTGGATGGACAAAGCAAATCTCCATGTGTAAACAAGATATGGAAACACTCCAGCACTCCATTAACCAAAGAGAAACAAGATGTCCTAGAGAAAGGCCTAGCATGTATTCCACATCAGTGAAGTAGCCTGGTCCAAACCATTATAGGTCTTAAAATGTTCATGAGGAAACAACCTGAAAATATTTTTTTACAATAAGGATCCAAAAAACCCAGACAATGCAAAAGTCCCTGAAAATGGAAGAGAACCAGTGATTTTTGTGCTCCACTCCACCCAGTCATTACAGCTTTTGAAACCAAGTTTGAGGCAGACATAAGGAAAATCCTACAAAAAAAATTAAGAAGAAGATTCAACAATCTCAAACCAAACAAACTAAAAGCCCTAAAAAACCTTAGCAAGGACCCTACTAGAAGAGTTATGAAGATGGATAAAGGGGGTGGGATCCTTATCACAGACATTTCCTTATACAACAGGAATATCACCAAAATGCTGGATAACCAGGACTACTATGAAAATTGCAGCATGGTCACCATTAAGACTGCCTGTGAGAACATCTACACAGAACTGATGGAACTCAGTGATGAAGCCTTAATTAGCAACCACCTTATGGACTTCCTACTAGTTGAGCATCCCAGACTACCCAATTTTTTTGGATCCCAAATCTGCACAAATGCATCAAGGATCCACCATATAGACCAGTGGTAGCTAGCAGAGGTAGTATAACTGAACCCATGGGGAGAATTTAATAAAGCCTACACTTTTTTTTTCTCCATGTAGGCATCGCACTGCACTGCTTACATGAGTGTGAATATTTTTAGATTCAGTAAGTGCTGCTGAGCTGCATGCACTCATGGTCCAACAGGGAAACCTCCGTGGCATGCAAATTACCTCATAAGCAGGTGAATCTTATGCAAATGAAGCAGGTATAGTTATCCAGAAAGCAGATATGCATCTGTTCAGATCCTGTGTCAGTGTCTATAGTGTATGCAGAAAAATTCCATGTGCAGGAGTGTAGACAGACAAAAGGGGTTGTAAAAATGTAGATATATGGACAGAAATGTCATACCACATACATATATGAGCAAAACTATTATCCTGTATGTTGGAGAAATAAAAGAAAATATGTTAAATTCATTTTGTTTTTAATAATCTGGGCATGTTTGTGTGGTGCACCACAGTGCACAAACATGCTTTACTGAAAAAAAAATAATAATATTATGTGACAGAAATGCACTGCAGGACCTTTTGTGGAGACCCTACAATGGTACATTGGTGCTATTGCTAATGTGGTAGGGCTATGAAGCATGTAGGTTCCAGGCTGCGAGCATTGATACCTATGCAAATGAGGTGGAGTTACTGAATAGAAGAAAGGAGCAATCATGTCCACATATCCCCTTCATGTAGGCTTAGACCCATGTTGCTGTTTACACAGGATGTAGCTGACACTGGGGGGAGGTTGTCCACTGACTTCTAAGCTCATTTCAGCTTAGGTACATGTGTTTGCTTGGTGCACTGCCTGGCTGACCTTGTCCTCTCAAGGGGCTGTGTCCCCTAACTTCTAAACTCTGTTTACCTTCAGTGTGCGTATTTGCGTTTTGCGCCACCGCCCTGAGTGTGTCTGAAAAAAAATGTGTTTAATTAGTTTTGACCCTTATTTAAGCTAAAATAGGGCCACTAAATGATGTTAATTATATTGTAAGCAGGTGGAATGCATCATTGTTAGCCAATCACACATTCTGCACCTACAGCAGGGCTCTATAAAGAATGCATATACCCTACATTCTGATTTTTACCCAAAACTCTGGACCATTGGAATACAGACTTGGGAATTTTAACTGAAAGAATGCTAGAGGCTCCTGCAGGTCTGCTACATCTGCATGTGCTAGATGCTAACGTCAATGCTGCTGTTGCTGACAATAGGCCTAGACAGAGAAGGAGAAGAGTGTTCAGGTCCAGGGTAACCTTCCAGGTGCTGCATGAGCTGGAGATTGTAGAGTGCTACTGGGTGGACAGGGACATACTACAAGAACTCAAAGAGCTCTGCCGCCCTCAACTCAGACCCAGAGCCAACAGAGGGGAGCCCATCTCAGTGAAACAAAGGTATGTGTAGACCTTAGGATACTAGATACAGGTACTTTCCAAAGACCATCTGAGGACATGATGGGGGTCTCACAGGCATCGGCATCCAGGTTACTCCACAGCTCCTGGATGCTATGCTACCACATGCCAGTGAGCACATTTCTTTTCCCTTCACCGCTGAGGCAAGGCCAGCAGTATGCAACACTTCTACTGTGTAGCACACTACCCTGAAGAATCTATGTCAACTGCAAGCGGTACCACTCCATCAACTGCCAAGTCATGTGCAATGCCCAGGGGATTATCATGATTATTTGTACTGGCAACTCTGGTAGTTATCACAACTCCCATATCTGGCATGCATCAAAGCTGTACCAGATGTTTGCTGGGGGGAACATCCCACACAGCCATTTACTGAGGGGTGCTGGCTATGCCCTGGAACCATGGATGATGACACCCATCAAAAATGCACACACACACACACACACACACACACACACACACACACACACACACACACACACACACACACACACATGGAAGAATGCCATAATGAGACACATATACAAACTATGAACATTATAGAGCTTGTTTTTGGGCTTCTGAAGTCATGGTTCCGGTGCCTTGATATATCTGGTGGAGCCCTGCAGTAGTCTTCAGCTACATGTGCACATATCTTCACTGTATGTGCCATGCTACACAATATGATCCTGTGGAAACAGCTGCAGCAGGATCAGCAAAGGGAAGGGATACATAGCCCCCCACCAGTGCCTAGGTCACCACAGCCACAGTCACAGGAGGACTTGAAGGAGGAACCCCCTGATGATGTCCCTGTAGGCAAACATAGATATGCCCAGTACACCCTAGCTTTGGTGAAGACACAATGCATAGCACATTCACTGACAACCTAAGGCTCTAGGAACTGACCTTACTCCTGCTCACATACATATTTTAACATTGATGCCAGGCAACCCACATAAACAGGACCTATTCATGTATTGGCTGTGTACTGCTTGCATCAGACAGAGGCAGCCCTGAACTACAGTACTCAAGGTAACTCCCTAATCTACACACTACTTGTAAGGATTACTATAATATGCTATTGTATGTATGGATCCACTGCATTTATGCAAGGAAATGTAGTGGGCTATTTGGACACAAGTAACATCCACAGTGTACTACAGTTACCCAGTCCACTAGTATGTGTTCCTTAATATTCACTAGGCCTCATGGTTGGAATATGCACTACATCAGCCAAGGGAGATGTTAAACAGTGGGGTCACATGATATTTGGACTACTGTGTATCCCAGCAGAACATGTGCTGTTGTTCACCCACTCCCAACACAGGAGCTTTCCCATATAACTACTTTAACAGTAGGTCACCAATGGTATATCAGCAGTCCAGGCAATCTCAGGGCTGTAACATAGAAATTGATCACACATTGTATGTCTCACTTAACGCAGGAATAACAACATACATATTTATGCTGTGATTGTGTGATGAATTACTACTCTCTGGCTGGCAACTTGTGTGGCTCAGTGGACTAGGGAGGTTAGTATGGGTGATGCTGTTGATGGTTCAAATCTGAAAGTATCCACATTTTTTGTATGTGAGATATTATTATGTTGGTTTTTTCACAGTCTGTGTATGGTGCAACATTATGAACTCTGTCACATATTAATTACATCAGACAGTTGTGGAATGCCATGGACATTTTGAGTGAACTGCAGTGCTGCAGAAACAGAGACAGATGTCAGTATCTGTAATACAAAAATCCTGGACTAAAGGACAGGTAAGTGTGGACTGGAATCACTTTATAAGTACTGGCAGTCCCACTGGGCATGTCCATACAATTAGTTAAACTGAGCCCAATCCTGTTGCCCCTTGATCAGAATGACGTGTTATGTATAGATACATATATACATACATGCATATATGTATACATATCCATCTGTCATGATCTTTCTCTCACACACATAGTATATCTATCTCTATGCATATATATATATATATATATATATATATATATATATATATATATATATATATATATATATATATATATATAAACAAACAACTCCGTCTCTGCCCATATATCTACATAACACATATACATGTCATGCACACACACAGCTACATTTATATATACATCCCTGTTATATACATAAATATGTGTGCGGATGTCTGTATTGTCCTAAAGACCCTAAAAATGGTGAGTAAAGCTGCTTATCACACATCTATAATGTTGCACAAATGATCCAAAGTAAGGGCTCAGCAGTACATAATGCACTTACCTACAGACCCCTGTGACTGCTGGATGCCACCACATAGACAGGAACAAGTGAGCAGATGGTGTGATGTATAATGCTGTCTATGCACGCATTGATAGGGCACATTGTTCCTGCCCACAGGCTTGCCCATCCAAGTGCAAACAGCCACATATGGCCATACTGGTAACTGTAGCCACATAGCTCAGATAAATAACAGTTATGTGACTGCTAGGATACTGCATGCGGATAACAGTACAAAGCATGATCACTCTGCAGGCCACAGAAGCTGTGCAACACAAGCCTAGTTTGTGTAAGCCACAAGTAGTTTGCCTGCAATCACATATAAAACAGACATCAGCCATGGTGCATGCGATGACTACTGTTGTGTGTAAAACTAGATAGGTAGGGGCTCTAATCTCACTCCAGGCCACTTGGAGTGTGTATGTGTGTGTGTGTGTGTGTGTGTGTGTGTGTGTGTGTGTGTGTGTGTGTGTGTGTGTGTGTGTATATATCCCCCTGCCAAACAACTAAGAATCCCTCATTCGCTATCAAACTGCAATGGTGCACTTTTTGGACCTGTAAGAAATGCACTGGACCACCACAACACAACACCAACCCCAGAACACATAGCTCACCAACACAATGTGCCCCTTAACCCAAGTCCTTATTTGCCCAATGTACTAATCATAGGAGACTCAGTTGTGAGGCACACTGATGTCCCACTCACTAAGCTGAACAAGGCAAAGGTGACAGTCATTTGTCTATCAGGTGTCAGGATCCACCACATAACACATGCACTCAGGTCACTCCACACCAAGTACAAATATTACTCAGTCATTGTCCATGTGGGTGTGAATGACCTGAGGCATACCTCCTTGGACTACATGAAAAGAGATGTGATGGAACTCTCAAATTATGTGGCACAGGCAGGTATGACCCTAGCCCTGAACAGTATTCTACCATCACACAGAATGATACCACAGTACGAGCAGAAAATGATTGACTTCAACAATTGGCTACATTTATGGTGTCATTCTAAGGGGATCCAGTATCTGTCTGCCTGGGACAACATGATCAACAGACCTTGATGCTTTGACAGAGACGGCCTGGATCTGTCACCCCTGGGATTCCGGGTACTGGCTTGCCACCCCTATAATGCCTTTTTAGGCAGTGTTTCAAAGACCAAAATTCCACCATAACAGCTACAAACAAATGCAAGCTGAGGGTCATGATGCTTAATGCTAGAAGTCTAAATCACAAAATGCACTCACTCAAAGCTCTCCTCAAAATGGAGAATGTCAACATCTGTGCTGTAATGGAGACCTGGTGTAAAGAGGCAGAAAGCATCTCTGCACTCCCAGGCTAGAACTCATTCCATACCTTTTGGCCCCAGAATATGGCCAGAAGCTCCAAAGTAGGTGGTGTCTCCATATTCTTAAAGGATACACATACCTCTTGACTGGTAGCCCAGCATAATGCATCCGAGATACTTCAGGTACAACTAACACTGGGTTAGATAGCAATACAAGTCATAGCCTGCTACAGAACCCCAAAATGTCCCCAGACTCTCACTCCAACTTCCTAAGCACCCTGGAATCTATCTAGGTCCAACCCAATACTCTCATACTGGGTGACTTCAACTACCCTTTCATCAACTGGGAAAACTATTCAAGTGCCAATGTACAGGCCCAAAACTTTCTGGAATTTATCAGTTCGAATGCCCAACCCCACTAGAGGAAGCAACATCCTCAACCTGGTTATCACCAACATGGGATACCATTGCTCCACACCTATAGTCAAGCCTTCTCTGGTTAAATCTGACCACAAACTGATCACCTTTGAAATCTCCATCTCACCTACTCCTCCTGATGAGGTGAACACACTGAAAAACTTCTCTGAAGCCAACTTTAGGCTCCTAAAAACAGAGGTGGCTAACGTCTCGGCACCCATGCCAATGGAAAATAGTTGTGTGACTGCCAAATAATACACAAATGCACTGTACAAGCATGTACATAAATGCATGGACCTTGCCATACCAAATAGGACTAAGATGCTCTCCTCCAAAAAAAGGAAGCCTCGACCTGGTTATCACCAACATGGGAGACCATTGCTCCACACCTATAGTCGATCCCTCCCTGGTTAAATCTGACCACAAACTGATCACCATGGAAATCTCTATCTCACCTACTCCCCCCGCTGAGGTGACCACCCTGAAAAACTTCTCTGAAGCCAACTTTGGGCTCCTAAAAACACAGGTGGCTAACTTCTTGGCACCCATGCCAACGGAAAATAGCTGTGTGACTGCCCAATCATACACCAATGCACTGTACAAGCATGTACACAAATGCATAGACCTTGCCATACCAACTAGAACTAAGACACTCTCCTCCAAAAAAGGAAGCCAATTTGGTGGTCCCCAGCCATCAATAAATTCTACAACAAAAGGAAGAAACAGTTGCAAAAAAAGAAAATGAAGTCACAGGACTGGAAAACCTCCCTTATCAGTCTCAACAAAAATATCAGATCCCTTATCAAATCCTCTAAAGCCAGCTATGAAGGTAGAATTGCAGCTGACACCAATAACAACCACAAAGCCTTCTATAACTATATCAGAAACCTTAAAGGCAATACCCAGATTTTCTCTGAGCTATTGCAGATTGGCACCTCCTATACTGATCCAACAGATATAGCCAACATACTGACCAACAGATTCAGTGCCAACTTTATCCCTCTTACCCCCCCCCAAGGGCCATATCACAATACCAGAAGAAAGCCAGGTACCCACCATTTCTGTGGCACAGGTAAAATCTGCATTGTCCAAAGCCAAGAATACAGCATCCATGGGACCTGATAATATCCCTGGCTGCATGCTACATGAACTACAAAATGAACTGGTACCACATCTGTGTGACCTGTTCAATCCCAGCCTTACCTCAGGCTATGTCCCTAATGAATGGTGATCTGCTACAGTCATCCCGCTCCATAAAGGGGGAGCAACTACAGACCTTGGGAACTATCACCCCATTAGCCTGATGAGTCTGGTATCCATAGCTATTGAGAACATCATCATGGACCTGCTTAACAAAGATATAGGCAATCTCCAAACTCTTGACCCCACACAGTTTGGCTTTGTCAAGGGGAGAACCTGCCTGCTGAACTTGTTTGACTTCTTCAAGGCAGTCACCAAGGCTGTGAATGAGGGTAAGGCAGTGCATACAACCTACCTCAACCTGGCCAATGCCTTTGATACCATTCTTTGCTCAGGTATCATTGATAAACTCACCAAACTAGGCATCAATCTTTACATCACTTGGTGAGTTGCAAATTGGCTCACAGACAGGACCCACAGAGTGAAATTTGTGGATTCCAAGTCAGACTGTCGATCAGTCACAAGTGGAGTCCCACAGGGCTCAGTCCTGGTCCCTCTTCTGTTTAGCATCTACTTCTCAGAAGTCCAGGCCAACACAGAAGGACTCTGGCTGATCAAGTCTGCTGATGACTGCAAACTAGGAGTCATTATCAACTCCCTAAGTGATGCAGACATCCTACAAAAGGGCCTCTCTGAGACCGATGACTGCTGTCGGAACCATGGCCTGAAGCTTAAAACCAAAAAATACGTTATCATCCCCTTTGGTAAAAAATTCAGTTCCCACGAATTACCACATTGATGGGAGCCCACTGAACACTGAAGAGTCCATAAGAGATCTGGGCACCCAGGTCGACAGCCACCTCACCTTCGACCACCACATTGTCACTGTGGTCAGAAAGTCCTTCTACGTGGCACATCTTATAACCAAAGGTTTTACATCCAGGAAGAAAGAGGTCATCATCCCTCTCTACTCATCCCTCATTAGACCAATAATCAAATATAATGCTCCATTTGGCATGTACCTGACCAGACACCTACAACAGCTGGAGAGGCCACAAATGTATCTCACAAAAAGGATGCTAGGCCTTAAACACATATGCTACATGGACAGACTCAAGAAACTTCATCTGTTCTAAGTCTCTTATCATCTACTTAGAGGTGTTCTCTGCTTGACTTAAAAACCATGTTTGACCCAGCCCTACTTGAAATGCTACACCTAAGGAAATTCCAATCCCCCACACACCACACACTCCAGAGATCACAACCTCATTACCACAATTAACAGAACATGCTGGAGGAACAGTTTCATCTCCCAAAGACTGCCCATACTCTGGAATAAGCTTCCCATTCATGTTAAGCAGAGCTCCTCGCTGGCCCTCTTCAAGAGAAATCATGATGAGTGGATGGGTAACAGAAAATTCACTCCGGGGATCATTCCAGTTGCCCTACTGGATATAGACACTGTGAACTAACATTGGGTGGCATGGCACCTGGGCAATTTGTTTGGGGGGGGGCTAGGCTTGTAAAGGTTCCACTGCCATCAGCCTAGTACACACCTGTGTACCTATGAGTATGTCAAGTACAGGTGATTGTGCCCTCAGCTATGACATATGATTCCCATCATACCACTGGGGAGACATGATGATCTCAGGCACATTAGGTGTATATCTGTGTGGCCAGGTCTGTGTGCCCAGTTCATTCACCCCTGAATATGTACATGACATGTTGGACTGATGTGCTACTTACCAGGTACATAGGTGTTGGTGATGAAAATGATATTACATATATATTTGCATGGAGTTTATGACCGTTAGTACGTCAACAGGCATTTCTTCATCAATACCTTCTTGTAGTATATTGACATAACTGACAGACTCCATGAGTGCTCACAGTTTGCAGTCATCAGCCAACATTGTTAATCACAGACATTCAGTATTGACTTGTATTGTGGTTAAATAGATTCCAAGCAGTAGAGGAGCCAGGACTGAACCCTGTTGAACACTGCTGCTTATAGATCAGCTATTGGAGGCGGATGTCCCTGTGTTGAGTATGTGAGCCATCAATGGGCCACTTAGTGACCCCTACAATGATAGTATCATGGATGCCTAAGTGGGTGCTTTGTAATTGATGCCTGAGTGGGGGATATAGTCAGATGGCTTGGCTCAGTCCAGGGAGTTGTTTGCCCTGATGTCTCCTCACCCAGGTCCTTGTTGACTCCCTTGGAAATGTCCATGTTTAACAGTCATGATCCTCCTGTCAGACATCCAAATTGTGTGCAGTCAACTATGTGTAGATCACCTATATGTGTACTGATCAGCTCCATGATGATTGCCCCTATGGCCACGCAGATATGGATACTCAGGCAAAGAGGTATTTAGTTCCAGTGGTCAGTGCA
Organism: Protopterus annectens; assembly: GCF_019279795.1. Taxonomy (NCBI): domain Eukaryota; kingdom Metazoa; phylum Chordata; order Ceratodontiformes; family Protopteridae; genus Protopterus; species Protopterus annectens. The sequence goes on from NC_056726.1 coordinate 1,043,109,051, forward strand.
TGTACACCTCTGTGCAAGGGTATAACAGTTGCTATTGTCCAGTCAGCTGGCTTGCAGCCAGTAGTTTCAGTATGATTGCAAGGTGTTCCCAATGGTGTTAATAATCCTTGTCAGATCCCATGTAGGATTCACCCTGGGATGTCAGCATGTCTAATAGATGTTGTGTATCCTCCATAAAGAGGCCATTTACAATCTGCCCTGTAAATATGGAAGTTATGGGACTGGTTGTAGGAATGTCATGTGTCACATGGTGGAGAAAGGGGAGTGAAGTTGACCCAGAACCTGTGGGACTACAGGTTAGCTATGAGTACAGACCCATTATATGTGGCATCATTATGTTTGAGTTCACTGATAATATGGGCCTATCCTTTGAGTTTACCATGTAACTACACTGTGTGTGTTGTAGTTCTGCTTTGTGTGGGTGGCTAATTTTGTCACTTGCTGTGTCTACACAACATCACAACAACACTATGTGCTTGTTTTAGCTGAGGAGATTATGCATCCATTTAGGGGGGCAGCCTCACACCCACTGTCACACAGCGATGTCCACCTCTTATTGTACAGCCTGATAATGTCAGTTGTCCACCAGGCAGGTTTGCTGTGCCATGAGGAGCCTGTGCTCCTCCTGTCAGGTACAGCCGAGTTCATACAGTTGAAATGTAGCTGGCATAATGCAATGGTGTACAGCTCTGCATACTTGCCTATCCCATCTGAGGAGGGAGATGCAGTCAAGCTATGTAAACCATTCCACAGGAGGTAGTAAATGGCTTTGTTGAATTATATGTCTGTATTGTCTCCAAGGGATGTTAGTGCTGGGAGTTATAATGAGACTGATCTATGGTCAGATTCCACCAGGGAGGACCTCACAATGGGGGGGGGGGGGGCTGCAGTTGTCACTCATATAGGTAAACACATGATGCAATACATTTGTTCCCCTTGGGGGGATGTCACGGCACTGCTCCAGGGCATTGCAGTTAAGGACCTGGACTAACCTTTGGGCAAGTGAGCTACAGCACAACTAAGCAGCATAGCTTGTGGTCACTTAATGCTAGCACAAATCATGGTGTAATGATATATCTTGATAGACACAAGTACATACCAATACACACAATGGGTGTCTGAATTCATGGAGCTGCTCCTGTAGCTGGCCATTGCTTGATTATGTGCCCTTCCAGTACTGAATGGCACCTGTAGTGTCTCTGGGAAATCAGTGTTTCACAAAATCTAGATGTACATCTTATCCTTAATGAGTATGTATATACCACCTGCATTACCTTGAACACTGTCATCTTCTTGCAACATCACAAGTAGTATTTGGGTTACACATAACAGGATTTTATGTAATGGTAATTGCTCTGAAATGGGACACACAGGCAATGACAAGAGGTCTTTGTTGGCACAGTAAATACAATTACTCATAACATCAAAGCTTACAGTATAATGTATTACTGCCATGATGAGTACTTGTGGTATATGCATAGGTTCTCCAACATATATGACACATATGTCCACATCATTCATGTTATCATTTTGTGTTAGTACATTATACTAAATGTCATATGTCACAACATCCATAGCACATATGGTTATTAATAATAAGAAGAGGTGAGTTTACATGAACACCTTTGCAGTATCAATTCATAGGGGCTACAGGTAAGATTTTTATCATATATCATAGACTTTAGCCTGTTCATTTCATATGCAGTATTCAGTGTCAATATTTATTTTGAATCTGGTCATAATGCAAACTTGATTCAAAAGCTGAAATAGAGAAAACATTATAAAACAAGTAATAAAAATGTACAGTTCTGATCTTATCTCAACTTTGTTGTCTTGCAACATGACCATGTACTCCTTAAATGTTACTATGTTAAGACAAACGGCACTGTCTATGGATATGAACCCCAGGACACCAGGCCATTAACACCACATACTTAAAATTGTTATTAGTATGTGCCATAGGCACATACAAACATATACTGTGAAGAAAAAAGCTACATGAAATGGCCTCTTTCTCTAAGCTCACTTCACTGATACCTTGTGCCACAGAGATAGCTGACCAGGTGGAATTTATTCACTGAGTACTATCCAGAGTACCAGCCCCAGACTTGTTTGCACTACAAAAGGTTAACCAAATTAAATGTACTACAAAAGGTTAACCAAATTAAATGTTTTCACTTTTCCTTAGGAAGTGAACTATTACTTACTTATAGGAACCACTGCCAGTCAACAGTGTGCAGTGCTAGATGATAAAAAACTGATGAAGAGAAAATAAAAAGTTTTATTGAAATAGAAAAAATATTATAAAACAAGTAATAAAAATGCACAGTTCCGATCTCATCTTAACTTTGTTGTCTTGCAACATGACTGTATGCTCCTTAAATATTATTATGTTAAGACAAATGGCACCGTCTATGGATATGAACCACAGGACAGGATACCAGGCCATTAACACCACATAACTAAAATTATTATTAGCATAGGCACATACATACATATATTGTGAAGAAAAAAGGTAGGTTATATATAATAAAGATGTAAGAAATATCAATTTATATTACAAATGCAACAGAACCAAGTTCTGAAAGTTATCCTGTGCTATTTGCAGTTAGAAATGTGGATGCCTATGACATTAGCAACAGTTAAGGTAAGCTTTCATCATACAATATAAAATAAAACTTTGCAATACTGCAGCTCTTTTCTTATCTTTATGTGGTAAGCATCATTCCATTATTTATGCTTCTCTAATAAGACTGGTATGAGATCTGCCATGTAGTTGGTAAGTGCTTCAATGAGTAATGTATCTCCTTAGAACTGCAGATACAATTTACTCAGAGGCACAAAGTGTGGTCATAAACAATCCATTGAAATGTTACAAATGTTGCTCTCCTAAGTCAGTCAATATACTCATAGACTTTCTTGTAAGTCCCTTCTCTGTGACACACCCTCAGTAAGAGGACTGACTGTGAAATACTGATTGTTATTGCAGTCAGACTAATCATTTACCCTTGCAAGCAATTAGCAGGTAACAATTTTCAATGCTCATCCTTGAAATGCTGGGGTAAGCACACATAATTGTGTAGGTCCTTACACCATATTTATCTGCCCTGTGCTTAATGCAGGTTGTGGAATTTGTGAATGCTAATTAGTTCACACATCATTTGCATGCACACAGTCCTGATAGGAATGAAATACACTATAAAAAGGAAATTGTGTAGGTAAGAAACTTGTACTGCAGTAGGGTAGACTATAATAGCAAAGGTAGTTTGCTGTTTTTTACAACTTGATGTATTTTAATCTTACTAATGGATTGTATTTTATAATACAAATATTGGTTTACTATTTGCATTATTCTCAGTAGCTGTGGCATAGTCATATATATCTGTTTCTGACCCTTAAAACTGTTTCTAAATAATGCTACCTGACATTTAATGGGAAGTTTAATCTGAGAAGCTGATCACTTAATGCAGAAGAATGTTGTATTGCTTATTGGCAAGGTTATGGCATTTTGCATTATTAGCACACCAAATTGTATTAAGCCTTTTTATGTATAACTGGCTACTCCCCACAAAAGTGCTCACACAAACTTGTTATCTATTTTTCCATGAAAGGTGTACATTGTTTTTATTAATGCTACAATGTGCTACAGAGTCCCACAGACGTTTTTTTCTCTTAGCAATTTTTATCAATTCCTCTCTTTGTTTGTTGGTTGGGGTGGATCTGTATTAAGTTGTATGTACTCATATAGACCCTTACTTTTTCATGTATGGTATGTATGATGGATGGATACATTCATAGATACATTGGTTTTGTTCATTCTTGTTTTACTTATGTACTTTTATTTCCTTTTATGCTTTCTTCCATACAGGGTTACGGTGCAAAAGACATCTGCACTCCATAAACACCCATACACTGATGCTGAGAATGATGTAATTATTCTTACACTATGCCACAGTATGTCATTCCACTTAGACAGAGGCACTGGTGACAAGTCCTCCCGTGATTATATGTGGAAGCAGGTGGTCAACAGTGTTAATGAGATTGCACGTCATGGATACCAATATTCCAAACTAAAACAAAGGGATAATAAGATGGTGGCCTGATGTTGGGCAGCTGCAATTGTCGGTGAACATATAGCCAAGATGGAGTAGTTCTACTACTGAGCCATCACCAACATAAATAGAGGAGTCTCAGTCCACCATCAGAGATCTACACAGGTTAGCATAGAGTTCACATAGAAATGTTGATGTTGGGTTGAAATGGAAGACAACCCAGGTGTGCCTACTGCAGAACTTCCATTAAATTGTCATTTTATATATATATATATATATATATATATATATATATATATATATATATATATAAAGCGAGAGAGAGAGAGAGAAAAGTGGGCTAGAAGAATTATCAGAAAGACTGAGGGGGAGGGAGAAGGAGAGAGGAAGGGGTGAGTGGTAAGTCAACCAGACCATAAATTTTGATCTGAGATGTGTCTCATTCTGCAGCTGTAAAGGGAGTTGTTTTCTGTTTCTTGTGACATTTCCTTTTAATGCTTCTTATCCATGCTTCATCTCCCTTTTTTATATCTAGGCACATATGGTTCTCTTTTCTGCATGACCACCTGCACATGGTAAACACACATTCTTTATTCTTATTATTGTGCAAAAGGTAAATGTATGTGTAATTGAAAGTTATTTGTTTTAAGTACATTATCAAATCCTAATTTTAAATATATGTTTCACATAACACAGGTTTGATCACTGTTTATTCTATTCCTGTATTTTGTGTGCTACTTGATTACTTGTTATCACAGGTGATCTTGCCAATGGCACTGTGGAACTCCTACAGCCTGATGTCAGAGTATTGGTAGCCACTGATGATGATGATGGTGATGAAGAGGCACAGTGTGAAAGCCCAGAGAGTCAGTCTGACACTGTGGTTGTGCCTCCAGTAACTCCTGCCCCTGTTTCAGACACAGTGAGTATGCCTACACATAACCATGACATACAGACCTCAGATATAGAATAGGCCGAGGGTAACACAGCTGATCAGGATAGTGTAGTTACTCTAGTTGCAGGACTGGTTGATTCTTCCTGTAACTATTCTCAGGGTGGGGTGCCGCACAAAGGGTTTGGAAGAGGTGTTCAGAGGAGACCTATTGTCCACACTACTCCTGATATTGGTGAGTCAGTAAGTGCTACAAAGTATATGTAGGGTCATCATGGAGCCACAAACACATTCCATAAGGGCTTTAGAAAATATGGTGTGAGTACATTCTGACATGTGGGACTGTCTGAACTGTATGTGTGACTCCTTAGAAAGGATGAATGACACATTGGATTGGACAGTGTCTGTAATATAATGTTGAAATGGGGAGGGCTGGCATCCATGTAGCCAGAGAGCTGCTACATTGTCCAATGTTAGCCAACATGGTTGTGCAAGATCTCATCTTTCATGTTCAGGTAGAACCACAAATTCTAGCCAGGACTATGGAACTAGCACAGCAATTCCTGACAATGGTAGTTCTCATGGTCAGGAGCATTGTTGCTGAAATGACTAGTCTACTATGCATATTGTGCATACCTACATCTGCTGGCAGCATTTGTAACTGGTGGTTCTCCTTAAGACTCCACATCTGTATCTGCTGGAGCTGCTGGTCCTGGGAACTGATGCCCTTCCCCTAGTTACCCTTGTTGAAGCTGTTTTCTGTGAATGATATTCTGCAACAAGAAACAGAGTGTAAGTACTTCTACAGAGGCTGCTGTATTACACTGCAGCAGGTTGTCTCATGATGTATCTAGACATCAGAACATTGATTTAAGCAAGCCAAATACACAGCCTATGGTATTCCTAGTTTAAGCATGGACATAGTTGTATCCTTGCTCATTGGAACTGTGTGGGTTTCTCATGTGTATCATGAGCCAAGGTACCAGTGCATAACCTGCATCTCTCACTAGATGCCTTTGTGGAATGTCACCCCTAGCTAACCATGTGTACAACTTACAGGTGTGCCATATGTGTGAGTCATGTAAACTGCCTGGATTACCTGCATTGACATTGCAGATGACCCCTCAGGTATTACAGATAACCTGACAGTTTATAGAGTGGCATCCTTTCTGGTTAATTTGCCTCCTTTTCCTGTTCACTGGACAGGGCTTTTATTTCTGTGTTTGTATTCTATGAACCCAAAATTTCAGGGAAGTGCGCTTTGCTTAAAATTCCTGCACGGTTCTCGCTCTCTCCCCTCTGGTTTGTGTGGAAAACAGATATGCTCCATTTCATGTTGCAGCACTTCATTTAGTAACTGATGTAATATTCTGGAAGCTGAGGCCTGTGCAATCCCTAATATATCTCCTGTGTGTCTCTAGAAAGTACTTGTAGCTAGTGTGCATAAACCTTTGTTTCCAGTGGGATGAGTCCTCCACAATTTCCCAATTTCCCTGGAGCCTCAGCTGAGGGCAGCAGAGGTTACATATTTTCTCTAGTATTTCCCTGCCCAGCCATTATTGCTCTGCAGTTTCTATGTCATGCAGCCCATGGTAAGTCAAACAGGGTTCAAATAAACCTAGTTCTTCTTGGCCAAGGTCTGGCAGCAGCAGCAACACCTTGAATTAAAGCCTGTTGCACATATAGGTTAATGGTGACAGCAGCAACCCCTGACATTTTTTTCTAAGAATAATCATGGCTACAGTCCAAAGAGTTTGTATGTCAGGGCAAATGGCTACACAGTGTATGCACAATTACTTTATATATTCCTGAATAGCTCCACCATGTTGGATTGATTAATTAGAATTAAATGTAGCTTCTTATGCTTTCATTAGCATATTTTACTAATTAACCTTTTTTTGAGGATCTATAGTAAGTGTAGAGCTGTTTCATGAATACAAAATGGCTATCTATTGTGAGTGTGTAATGCCACATACAAGACAGCTGCACTTAGAGCATTTGTTCATGAATCTAGCTCATTGTGTTTGCTTTGTGCCTCACAACACCCTTGGGTGGTTGGTTGTTTCTCTATAATTCACATCCTGTCAGGCAATGTTAGTTGCATAGTGAATTGAGCTTGCACAACTTTTTGTACAGCTATAAATCTAGTGAAAATACTTCATAAGATAAATGGCAAAAAAGCTACCTACATTCATCAGTTCACCAGTACAAAATATCTTGAACTTTACGAAAAAAAGATTTCCTTCATCTCATTAAGAGAAGTAAATATTGTGGGAATAAATAGCCAGGGAATTGTTATAGCTAGGCTTGTATAGGTCCTAGGGCCAATAGCCTAGTACCGACCTATGAACCTATGAACCTGTGAACTGCATTCAAAGAATACTAACTCAAACAAATAAGGATGACATCAGAATGTTAATTTGTGCAATGAATTATACAGAGACTGCAACTATTTTTTATTCCATTTGAGAAAAACAAAAAAGTAATCATGGTTCCATTTCCCATTTACTAGATAGGGCATGCACTGAAATCCTCAAAGGAGCAGGAAAGAGACCAGCAAGTAGGAATAACTGTAATTAAATGTATGCTATAACCCTATATTATTAGTTTTGATAAAATCAATTAATCTGGTGATTTAATTATATGTGATAGTGCATAACCCTATATTATTAGTTTTGATAAAATCAATTAATCTGGTGATTTAATTATATGTGATAGTGTATAACCCTATATTATTAGTTTTGATAAAATCAATTAATCTGGTGATTTAATTATATGTGATAGTGCATAACCCTATATTATTAGTTTTGATAAAATCAATTCATCTGGTGATTTACTTATATGTGTTAGCGCAATAATGACATTATGCTCAGCAGATGTTAGATGGGTAGCAAACAGAGGCAGCATGTTCCTTTTATGCAGGCATTCAGGGTGGTATTCATAGTCTCCAGTTTCATATTTTTGTAGCAATAATCTACGAGGAGCAGTGGTTGGAGGTTATTCAAACTGACTATGGAAATGTACAGGTGTGTTGATAAACATGCCTATTTATCACAAAAGTGCAAAATGCATGAAGATAAGTCTTTACCTGAGACGTCTTATGTGCATAAGGGACAGTACACACTCTCATATTACTGCCATTCATAAAGATAAATGTAAAAGGGCCTTGTTTGAATACAGAACTCATAAAGGACCTCAAACGTGCATGCACATGTTTAACACTACCATATTACCTTGGGATTATTCAAGTTAGGTGGTAAATTATTTAGGAAACAGCTGACTTTTTAAAGTAAGAAAAAGTGATAGAAATATTAGAAATTATTATGAAACAGTTCAAAATGAGATAAGATTATTGAGTTCACTTCAAGAAATATTTGTTTTATTGATGGCCATATTACAATGTCTTTGGTGGTTATTGTAAGCTGTTATTTATAAATGGTAAATCATTACAGCAGCAGTGGCAATGATTAGTGATTAGTGAGAAAATCATTTACTTTAGTGTCTGTTAGTGATTGTGCAACCATGGTAGAAATGTAATAATTCAGATATGAAGTACTGAAGTGGCAAGGGTGTTCTGTTCATTCAACATGTCTTTACTGGGAGATTCCTGACTCTTCTTTTCCTTTTGGCTTTTCCCATTAGGGGTTCCCACAGCGGAACAACAGTCCGCAGAATGATTGGCAGTGGAGTTTTACAGTGTCGAGTTGCCAGCTCAGCACCCAACCTTCCACAGAAGGCACATACACGCACACACTCGCACAGTGCCACTGATAAATGAGAATTGACAGTAGTATGATTACAAGAAAATGGCAAGGGCTAGAGAAAAGATGGATTTGTTAGTAAATTGTTTTATTTACTATAGTGAATGTATTCATGATTATGCAAATTTTATTTCAGCGCAATTTTATTTGACTGGATCTGCATATGTATGGGGTTGGCATACATTTATTGTACTGTTTGACTAATGATTTTTTCGTGGCTGTGCATTGTATGTGCAATAATTATATAGAACCAGGGATTAAGGCAGAGAGAGGGCAACTTAAATAATTTTACATGGTCAACAACAGTAAGTTCATGGATTGCAAAGCAGATATAATAAGGGAGACATTGCTTTTTACAACAAATCTGCAGACAGTGCTAAAATTTGACTACAAATCACAAGTAGGGGAGAGAATGCCACATCTCATTATGAGTTAATTTGGTTATGTATGTTTACAGCCATCACGTGTAAGTGGCATCTATGAATTTATCTATGAATTGAGGTTTAACTGCGCTCTTTCGGGGGCAACGTGGATGGTTGTAACACATTTGTACAATGAATGAACACCGCCCTCAATGTGGTTTTGTTGGCTGAGTTTAAACAGTTCATACAGAGATTTTGAATAGTAAAACAAGTCTGGCATTCTTTCACTAGACTAGATTGATAACTTTGTCTCATGTACAGCAGTTTATTAGAATTAAACTGTCCAGCTACACAATGCCAGATCAATTATGAATGAACATTTTAATGCTGCTTAAAAGAATACTCATAAAATATATTGCATTTTGCAACCTGAGTGTTACAGAAGCTCTGCTGTCAGTTTCATCTTGATGAACTCTGCAGATGCACACAAACTAGAAAAGCTATTGTAGCCAATATGACCTGTTGATGCAACAGAAAATGAATAAAAGGAGTACAATAATGGCTTATATATTTTTTTCTCATTTCTTTCCTTGCTTGTCTACTTACAGAATTCTATATCTTGCAGCATACACTATTTTATGTAAACTACACTCTACTGTTTAAAAAGTTAGTCATTGTACCAGGAAAACAGATGGCTACATCAAATACGTCATATGAGCTGACCATCTGTTGCACTAAAATGTATAATGGGATTCATGAACACCTGCTCAATGTATTAAGCTAGTGTGTACAGCGAGCAGGGAGTTTGCTATATAGGAAACAGCAGTACACATTATGGTCAGCTGGAAAACAAGAGATAGCAGAAATATGCTAATGACTGTATAATGAGCACTGTTGTATACTTATGAAGGAAAAAACATGGCAGAGCGATTTAGAAATGTATAAAAGATGAGCACTCATGTCAAGCAGGACTTCACAGTAAATTCAGCCATATGGTTGCATTCAACCACAGAAAAACTTTAAAATATTTTAGGGGTTGCTGCAACTATTATGCCCCTGCATCTGCAAGAGTCTCTGATAAAAGGTGCTGCTGCTGTTTATATTGGTCTGTGATCAACCTGCCATGAATAAATGGTGCAATACATAAATAGAGAAAGCAGACAATAAAAGAATGATGCATACATAAGAGTATCATAATATAAAATGATATCTCCAGCAAATACAGGCACTTACAATGATGCATTCAAACAAAACAGGCTGTGCTTACCAGTACATTGCTTAGCCACTCTGTGCATCAGACATAAACAGGACATGTCAGACACCCTTCCAGAGGACAGAGAACTCTCTGCATCATTTGCGCAGGTGGGTGAGAAAAACATCCTATACAACCATGACTGTAGAACTTAAAAATAGCAAATAAACAATAAAACATTTCAATTATAAACAAAAAAACAAACTTTGCCTACTCATGCATTTCCTGGTCATTCTGTGTATCAGACATAATCAACCCAAGTCACACCTAGAAAAGGCAGGGTGCTCTTAGCATCATCTGCACAACAGGCTGAGCAAGCTACCCTACATCAATACTATTATTACTACAAGTGTTGCTACTGCTACAGAACCTAAGCAGGCTGAACACAAATTAAAAATAATTCTGTATAAAATGATTATGTATATACAGGAAAATAAGACGTTGCTTGCCCATGCATTGGCTGGCCTCTCTGAGCATAAGACTTAGGCAAACCTAAGTTACAAATTGTGCAAAGAGCAGGCACAGTCATCATCATCATCATCATTTGTAGAGTGTGTTTGGGGCAGTAGTGTAGCTAGGGTGGGGTAAAATGGACGGATTCCGGTGTGTCGCTCGCAAGACATTTGCCTGCGAGCTACATCGCCGAAACCAAACGGCTGCATCAGCACTTTGCCATAGTGCAAAGTGGCTGAAAAGCATAGCCGCTGCAACTACACTCTATGGACAGGCAGCTGCAGCCGTACGGGCTGTGTAACGCATTCCTTCTTCTCGTGCAAGGAATGCATTTATTTAATTATTTATTTATTTTGTTGTCAGTCATGGACAATTCCCCTGAGATCAAAGTGTTAGGTGACCCCGATTGGCCATCTGATCCATCATCCATGCATACCTGCTTTTAAAAGCTGGTATAGCATTTACAGTCAACCTGAGCTTTGTAGCACTCTGAACTCTGTAGCACTCTGTGTGTAGTCCAAACTATCTACTACAATTTATAAAAAAAAAAAAAAAAAAAATCTTTTTTTTAACTAAACCAGAGAGCTGCAGTGCTCAGTGTGTGGTCTAGACTGTACCAACTGTTTTCTATACTTGTAGCAAGCAGTTTGCTACAGTTTAAAAGCAAAAATAAATTATTCTTTTTTGTTCTTAATAAAAACAGACAGTAGTATTGCTCAGTGCAGGAACTCTAACAAATGCTTGGTACATTTATAGCACGCAGTTTGCTACAGGTTAAAAGTAAGATTATTATCATTATTATTTTAAATGTGAGGAAGGAAGGTCAGGTACAGTGGCCATAAATGTCACCTGATTAGCTATTGTTTTTCTGGAGCCCTGGGTATCTGATCATGGACTTTTTTTTTTGCTTTTCATTGAAGAGCTGGGACAGAAGGGAAGGGGCCAGTACTAGCAGTTAACTTTTTTTTTCTTTTTTTTTTTCTTCAAATGCAAAGTTGAGAGGTGGGGCACCACCACGAAGAGTAGCTCTAGGTGCTACTAAACCCAGCTAAGCCTCTGGGAGGTTCCTGAAGGAATTTCTTACACAGTGGAAAGTGTGAGCAAGAGATATGAGTTAATAAAATTGCTGTCTCCAGGGCAATGTGTCCAAATGTGAGGAAGTCCATAGTGAAGTCTGGTCAGTGTGGGGTGTAGTGTGTATGTCTGTGGGAACACAGCCACAGCATTTGTGGCAGCACTATGCCCTGGCTTACTGGACAGGTGTGAGCCATGCATGGGAGAGGACAACATTCATCACGGACACCCCCACCCATGTAAACTACCTCTGCCAGGAATTGCATTGCTAGTTCCACAACCATAGGTGAAAGTCAGAGTGCTACCTGAACATGAACATTGTCTGCTGCATGAGCTGTCATCATGACCAATGGCATGACCAAATGAACAACCTCACATGGATGTAGACACACCCACCACTGATGTAGCCGTGGAAGTGCTAACACTGTGGAAATCTGATCTGGCATGTCTGTGGCCACGTTGGTTGATGATGTAGCAGAAGACCAGCATTGTGGATATTGCCTCTCCCCAACAGATGGGGAAGGGATGTGGGAGGGGGGGCACTCCCTGTTTCTGACATACCCTCTATAGCACAAGACTGTGCTTGTTCATCCCTGCCATCATCATCATTAGAGGATAAGGTTCCTCCAACATCAGATGGAGGGAGGTCCAACATCAACGTCTCACCTGTGAACATACAAAAAAAAACAATGAAAATAACCATAACACAGATGCCAAAATACCTGAACTATGCATGCAAATGCTATAATTTTAGTCATTAGTAAATGTAATTAAATATACCAATACCATTTACAGATGATCACTTTACCTCAATGCCAGATGTACCTAGATGCAATTATTGATAGAAGTAATATAAGCATATATGTGACTATTAGCTGTAAAGTTGGATATCATAAATATTTGACTTACGTGTATTCATGACTGAGCAATTAACACAGAATTTGTTTGTGTGCATGTTAGTTACATATAGTCACACATAACTGAGCTGACAATCATCCTGTATTTAACAAGTTCCACTCGTATACTTGCCATTATTGCAGGTAACAACTGTGTGCTTGGAAGTTGTCCCTGTCTAATGATATCAGAACACAGCCATTAATTACTTGGTTAAGTCAAGGTTGTCAGTTTTCCTATGTGCATGTGCATAGCATCTTAGACTTTGAGCTAGGCAGTGACTGTGTATGCTGTCCTTTATCTCTTAGCCAGAGCTAGGGCATGCTGTGCACACCTCCCTTAGCTTGCACCATCTACAGTTAGTGGCTCTCCCTCAGCCTCATCTGTACCTGCTGCTGCTGCTGCTGGCCTTGATCATGGTCCTTCAAATTCTGGTCCTGTCCCTTGCTGTCATTGTAGAAATTGTATCCTGAGAGTGATATTGTGTAACATGACACAGATGGCATGGATTTCAGCACAGGTGCCTGGGTCATACTGCAGTGCACCTCCTAACATGTCTAAACAGTGGAACTTTGCTTTATGCAACCAAACACATTCTATGATATTCTTTGTTTGAACATGGGCCTCATTGTACCTTGCTCAGTTGGGATGTGTGGGTTTCTTGTGGGTGTCAAGAGTCAGGGCTCCAGTGCATAAGCTGTACCCCTCACTAGATACCTTTGAGAGATGTCACCACTAGTAAACCTGGCGTACAGCTCACATGTGTGCTATATGTGTGAGTTGTAGAAACTACCTGGGTTATCTGCACAGACATTGTAGATAATCTCTTGGGTGTTACAGACAACTTGACAGTTTATAGAGTGGAACCCTTTTCTGTTGATGTCCCTCCTTCCCTGTTCCCCAGATGGAGCTTTTATTTCTATGTGTGCAATGTGTGGCCCCCAAACTTCCAGGAAAGAGTGCAGCTGCATAAAATTCATGCACAGTTCTTTCTCTCTCTCTTGTGGTGCTCATGGGAAGTAGATATGCTCCCTTGCATATTGTAGCATTACATTAAAACCTGATAAAATATTCTAGAGGCTGATGCCTGTGACTTTCCTTCTCAAATTTTTTTTATTTTTCAAATTCATTTGAATGAATCCCGTAGTATTTATACATAACATCTCAAATAACTATGTACACTATTTACATTAGCCTGACACTGTAACAGATCTAAATGTATACAGTTACTTTATAAGTATGTCCAATCCATTATCAGAGTGTCTGATCAATGATTGTATAGTGTCAATCAACGATAAGACTTTTCCCCAGGGGTTGTTGATAAATGGCTTTGGATAAATTCTTAGTTCTTTAATTTTAATTTTCAATGATGCTGCGGTCTTCACAATGCTATAGAAGTCTTCTAAAGTTGGTATTGTGTTTGTATTCCATCTTCTTGTTATACACTTCCTTGAAATTGCAAGTATAGCCCATACTAGATACATGTTTGACTCATTCAAATGAGGACCTTTGTTCACATTTAATAATGCAAGAGCTTTAGTTAAATAAAATGATTCATTAAATAAAGCTTGTAGAAAGTTATTAATAGCATTCCAAAATGGCTTAATATTAACACAATCAAAGAAAATGCGGTTCCAATCTGCATTGTGTACTTGCTCACATCTCCAACATATTCCTTTTATGGAAGAACTAATTTTACTGATTCTATCTGGGGTTAAGAATGCTTTGTGCAAGCATTTCCAATGAAAAACTTTCCAGTATTGTGTAAAATATGTATATTTTATTATTAATAAGACATTTGCTTTAATATCTTCAGTTGACTGTATTGAGTGTCCTTTTGTTATATATTTCCAATATGAGGCTTTGGGTGCTGTTTTATAGTTTATCAATATTTTGTAAAATTTTGAAATATTGTTTCCCATGTCAAAATCATTATATATGATTTGATATATATATTTTGTAAATTTAGGTATTTCTTTAAATGAAGAATTGTTAATTATTCTACTAAAATCTTGCGAATATGACAGAGTACTCTTTAAAGTTAACCAGTCCTGTTGTGGAATTTTGTATGTTGTTTTTATTACTTGCATATCTAAAACGTGTAGTTCTTTGATACATTGGAGCCAACAAACAAATCTTTTCTGTTCCCAAGAATGAATAATTTCTCTATATATTTTATGTGGAAAGTTCTTTGTGACTATAAATGGTGTTAAAAGATCAAAACAGATTTTTAAATCTTTATTTGCATTACAAATGTTCATAAATGGGTCAATGTAATAATTAATGCAAATTTTAGTGGGTTTAGTTATGTTATATTGCATACTAATACATAATATGTACCATGGCAAATTGTTTTTGTCTATTTGAATTTTTCTTTGTAAATCAAATTCATTTATTGATATTACAGTTAGTAATTCTTTCCAATTTGCAAAGTAATTTGGACTTAACCAATCTGAGATTGTTTTAGATATTAATGCTTTTATATATGTTTCTATATCAGGAAAGTTTAATCCTCTCTATTTCCATGGTCTGCTCTGATGCATTAAAGCTATTCTGTTTCTTTTGGGAAACCATACAAATTTTATTAGTCATACATTTATTTCTTTAAGTACATTTCTTTCTGGTAACAGTTATATTGTGAAGGCTATATCTAGGTTCTTGGGCAGTAAAACCATTTTTATTAACTGTAGTCTATCTTCAAATGTTAATATCATTTTGTTCCATTTTTCCACAGAGATTTTAATTGTATTGATGATATTATTGTAGCTTTTTGAGACTAATTCATTATTATCCTTGCATAACTCAATTCCTAGATATTTAAGGTAGATTCTTGTTTCCCTATTATGTGAGCCCCCTTACTATGCAGTTCTTTTTTTATTTAAAAATAAAAATTTTGATTTTGATTTATTGAAATGGAGTTCTGAAGTCATGCAAAATTTGTCAATTAATATATCTAATTTTTCTAATGTCTCATTTGTATTAATGTTAGTAATATGTCATCAGCAAAGAGCATTCATTTAGAATTGTATTGTTCATAAACATCTGTTCCTTTGATTTTTATATTGTTATGAATTGAATCTGCCAATAGTTCGATAGCCAGAGCAAATAGAATTGGTGACATGGGACATCCTTGTTTAGTGCCTTTTGTTACATGTATAGATTCAGAGGTAAAAGAACCTAACTTGACATATGCTAAATTATTTGTATATATATTCTTTTGGAGATGAAAAAAGGATGCAGGAGATTCAAATAGCATTAGGATTTTGAATAAATAGTCCCAATTTAGGCAATCAAAGGCTTTCTCTATATCCAAGCCAATTATGAGTGTTTCTTTATTTTCATTATTAACATAATCTATAAGAGAAATGATCCTTTTAATATTGTCATGTTTGTGTCTATGATATATAAATCCAGTTTGATCATAATTTATTGTTTTGGATAGTGGTATTTTCATTCTGCTAGTTAATATTGTCATAAATATCTTATAGTCATTATTTAATAATCTGGAGCATTTCTCCCCGGGCCTCCGCTGAAAACAGGCTCTGTGGAACCTAGTCGGACTTTCCCGGTCAACAAATGATAAATAAATAAATAAAATAAAATAAATAATGATATAGGTCCATATGAGGTACAGAGGTTTGGGGATTTGTTTTCCTTTAGGATTGGTGTGATTAAGGAATATTTCCAAGAGGGTGGTATTGTGACTGAATTTCTAATAGAGTTTTATGGAAGAGGGATAGTATCTTTGAAGGAAAAAGTTTATATATTTTCATAATTATGCCATCTATACCTGGAGCTTTATTATTTTTACCCTCTTTTATCGTAGCTGTAATTTCTTTGTTAGATATGGGTGCTTGAAGATCTAGTTTTAATTTTTCTGTTTTTTTTATATTAGAACATTTTTCATCTAGCTTTAATTGATTATGTATATTTTCTTTTTGGAAATGTTCCATATACTGATTTCTATAGGCATCAAGAATGTCACCTATATCCGAGACATTTTTCCATTTCTTTTCATGGAAGATGCTTTTAATGTTATTAGCTTTTCATTGTATTTTGAGTCTTGTGGATAAATTATGTAGACATTTGGCAGAAGTGGCCAAGGTATTAATTTTTAGTTTTTCTAAAGCTAGTTTTATGTGTTAGAATTTCATTGTATTTATTGTTTAATACTTCTACTTTCTTTTTCATCTCCAAATGATTTTGATTTTTTTCAGCTTTTACTGACAAACATTGGATTGTAGATCTAATAATTCAGAATCCCATTCTCTGATTTTTTCTTATACCAAGTTAGGATTGTACCATATATGTAAGCTTTTAATGAGTCCCATATCATTATTTTATTTATCTCTGTGGTGTAATTAATATCTAAGAAGAACTGCAATTCAGATAATACTCTTTAATTTTAGTTATATATGCTGGAATTTTGCAGTTAAAGATTAATCGTTTGTACCCATTTTGAAGTTTTTGTATCAATGAATTGTGGTCTGAAAAGTGGCAGGGAGTAATTGAGAAATTAGTGATTTTAGAGTGTAAGTCATGGACAGCAAATATTTTATCTATTCTAGTTTGGGTACCAAATCTGTGATCTTGATGGGAAAACAGCAAAGATTTATCTTCTTTAAATTTGAAAGTATCTACAAGATGAAAAAATTCTACCCACTTGTTTAAAGCTTTTGATACAGCAGATGCATGCGGCGGTCTTTTATTTGCAGTTTCAGAAATATCAGATATACAGTTAAAATCTCCTCCTAATATTAAGTTGCCTTTATAATTATTGGAAATGAAATCCAAGTGTTTTTTGAACATTACCTGTTCCAGTGCCTGGGAACCAGTATAGACTAGCTAGGGTCCATATTCTGTTATTATATTTGACTATTACTAATGCCATAAGGCCTTATTTGTCTTCATACTTATAAATGATTTCTGGGTTAATCACATTTATTTTCCATAAAATTGTTACCTGTTTTGTAAGTGGATTGCACCAATATAATTTATTCCTTAGGATTCCATTTGTAATTGTTATTTGTTTTGAAATGAGTTTCTTGAAAGAAGACAATTTGTGCTTTGTTCGGTTTTAAATATTTCAGTAGATTTGATCTCTTGCTAAGATTGTTTAAGCCATTGGTATTTAAAGATAGTAAAGTTAAATCCATCTTAGGTTATTTAGACTATGTATTTTTGTTTTATTGTGACTATTAAAAATTTTCCTCTGATAACTATAAAGTATATGTTTCAGCTTTTAAAGGAAATTATCAGTTTTATACTTTGAGTGTTTACCAATAAAGTAATGTTTTGGTCAGGTATACTAAAAATGTTTTTGTGAAATAACATATTTAAATTAATAAATGTTAACAAAACTAAGATCTGCAAAATCATTCCTAATCTGATGGATAAACCTAAATCCATCAGATTATCACTCATACCTTGACAATCCAGAACATCTGAGCTCCATAAATTGAATTATCATATGGAGAATATTTATAATAGGAATAAGCAATGTTTATATTACTTTGAACAGATATAGTACTATTGTAGATTAGACAGAATTCTAATAGAATATAAATGTCTACTTATTGCATAAGCAATTAATATGTACATGAAAGATAGATGACAAGCAATTCAATCATAGTAAAGTAAGATGTATCATATATAAAATTTCCATAAAAGATTATAGCACGCAGTTATTTAACATATTCACCCTTATAGATGAAGCCTTCCAAAACTTATTACATAATATAAATAGACAGTAATAATATTTATACCTAATATTTATAATGTAATGTATTTTACTAGATCTATCAGAAGTTATATTTCATTGTTTGCCAGCATTTAAGTGATCACTTTGTTTGTTGCTAACTTACTTATCACATCAAATTTGTTTTATGTGAACATTGATGAAAGTTAGTGCATTTTAATTATCATTGCATCCCTCTTCCCCCATTTCCTACATATAAGCATTTTCATATCTGTCATTTCTTATAAATTGAGTGAAATTATAGGTTAAAGACAACAAATTCACTTATTGTGATTAATGATTACAAGTTCCCTTTCCATATTCATAAATTGCCATTTTATGGCATATACTGAAAGTTTTTAGATTTAAATGGCAACATTCTATTTTGTATAATCAGCAAAGGTTAAACTGAGTGATTATTGTCAATTTCATACTATTTGTTCAGAATGTGATTGTTACATTCTGTGACATTCCTAGTTCAGGCTTCTATTGTTTCCCTTGAACAACATTGTCAGTTTGATGTCATGTATAAACATTAGTTACCTTGGTAACCACTTAAGTATTATATATGGTCAAGATGGGTTACAAAAACTACAAGTCAAGTTAAAGGAATTACATACTTATATAAGAGAATCATCATGCTTCCCCTTGATGTTCAATGTAATGTATTTCATTTATGACAAGTTAAAACAGTAGTGTTATTATACACAAGCCCATGTTATTAAATCCTGTCCTTAATATCTAAATTCAGCAGACTGCTTTATCTTATATGACGATTATATATTTTATGTCTAGATTTACTAAAATCATACATTGCATAACTATTGTGTGTTTTTTTTTTTTTTTTTTGGCTGTTGCTTAGTTATTTGAGAGACTGCAAGCTGTAATGCTTATTCTTATTATTAGCGCTTTCCAAGCATGTTTATACAGTCCATAGACTTTAAATGGTGAGACCCTTCTAGTTTCTTATTTGTTATAAGTATATTTACATCCTTACATACACACATATCAGTACTTCAAGCATGGGCAACAATACCCATCCAGTTTTGCCAGAATACCATTCACTAGTTCATGTGGTGTGTTTCCAGACTATTCTTAAAATATCCAAACCAATATTTGTCCTGTTCCATTTTACCAGCCTGTTCCATGCAGTGGCCACTCTGCCAGTGAACCACTCAATACACCTTCCATTCCCACATATATTTCCATGGAGGAAATCTGATGACTCTCTAGCTAGCACTTCCCAGCAACCCCCAAACACCCCTAGAATCAGCTATCCCCATATACACAACACGTCCGAGCAAGATCACATGCCCTTAATCTTTCACAATAACTCAGACTTCCACTTTTATGTAAGTCCTTAATGTGTTTGGACCAAAATCCATTTTAAATATAAAATTGCGCTCATTATTATTTTTTTATCAAGAATCACCTTAATGAGCAAAACAAAGTGTTGGGAGACCATCAATATGTGTACATGTAGTTTAAAACAGCCCTTTTATTATATATATATTTTTAAAACCAAAACCATTGCTGAGAATCATCTTGGAGGCTCCTCAGAGCCCGATAAGCATTATCGTCACTCTGTGTCCATTACCATAGCAACTTGGGAGTGTCTGTTTCTGTTAGTGTGTCTGTGTACTGCAAACCAGAGGCTTGCGATGCACCTGAAGCAAAGCTTCACTTCACTGGAGTTTCAAGCCTAAATTCCCTCCCTTTCAGCGAGACAGCATCCAGGAAAAGAACGGAGAGCAAACGATAAAAAAAAACTCCTAACAAGCCGCCACAACAAGAGATAACACATTCTTCCACCCTTCCCACCTCTCACTCAGCAGATGTATAAACAAACTATTCTCTGCAAAAATATCTCAAATCACAATGTTATCCACCCTCTTCCCCTGGATCCAGGCTAAAACAGCAAATGTCTCTTCCTAATACACAAGCATCAGTAAACCTCGATCACAAGCCACAACCCACAGCTTCTCGGAGATGAAAAAGGCAACATACAACAGCTGCCAGACACAGCTGCATTCACACACACCATGTCAGGCTTAATCAAACAGCACTCAAAGCTATCATACCTGCCATAGTTGATATTAACTATGTTTAGACAGAATAATAATGACATTTGTACTAGCTGCAAGACATGGCTGCATCCACACACACACGATATCAGGATTGATAAACAGCACTTGTAGCTGTGATACCTGCCATAATTGATATTAACTACATTTAGACAGAATAATGATTTGTACTAAGAGCTTGCTACTATTATTTAACCAGGATATACATGACATTTATAAATCATACTTTAACTGAAGAAGGCATTAGTCTCCATGACAGCATTTTTTTTCAAAACACTCTTTTACTGCTATTATATATGATGTTAATTTGTTACATTTGAGTCTGAACTCTGATGAATTAATTGACCTTGTTGAATTAGTTAATTAATTACTTAAATTATTATAAGTAAAAAACAATGAAAAATGAACAAGATAAGTATTCATTGAGTTCAAGAAGGGGAATAGAAAATTCTATGTTTATATTATATGTCCTTTGTTTTGGCTTATATATAATGTAAATAGTAACCCATCTTGACCTACCTTTGTTTGTGAAGAATTACAGGACTCTTTAAACATTCTGAATAAATCATTACTGTTTCTCAGTTGTTTAAGAAACCCTCTTTTTAAATAAAAACAGATGACATGTGATGTACCATGTCAGTTGATACTTTGAGAGATGTAGTTGTAAGAGTTATTTTTTTGGGACAGCTATCTTGGAATCAATTTTTTGTTTCTTCTTTCTAGCATCAGTCTAAGGATTTGTTTCTTTTATTCTTTTAAGAGTAGGGGCCATCCATTCCATTTCTTCTGGGATAGACACTATGTTGTTGTTTTTGGTTTTCATCTCTTTGGCAAAAAGTATTTTTGTCTTGGCTGGAAAGGCCAGCTGTGCTTTAATGCTGTTTTGTTTCAACAGTTTTATTATTGGCCAGAAGTTTTTCCTTTGTTCTAGTATTCTGGAAGAATGATCATTGTCAAACCTTATCAAGCTTTGATTGTATTTTAAGGGTGATTTTATCCAAGCAGATTTTAATATTAGTTCCTTGTCCAGAAATGAAAGAAATTTTATAACTATGGATCTAGGTGGATTATTTGTTGAGTTAGAAGCAGGTTTCCTCAGTGCTCTATGCGCCTTTTCAATTCCAAATGAAAGTCCCTCTTTCAAGTCTAAAACTTCAGGAATCCAGGCTGTTAAGAATGAAATGTCTTCTCCTTCAGTGTTTTCAGGCAGACCAAAGATCCTTATGTTGTTTCTCCTTTCCCTGTTTTCTAAGTCATCTATTTTGTTAAGCGGCCATGTATTCTGTTTAAGCAGAAATTCTTTTTGGAATTCTTCCTGTTTGAGTCTCCCTTCAATGTCATTCAGGGAAGTCTCTATATTTATTATTTTTGTATGGTGTTGCTGTAATAGTTCCTTAAGAGCATCAGTCTGTTTTTGAGACTTTAATTTGAGGTTTTCTAAATCATTTTTAAAGCTATTCATATTCAAACATAGTTCCTGTAAGGTAGATGTCATTAATTGCAGTTCTTTTTTCAAAGCAGCATCTGGATGAGAATTCCTTGAGTTGTTCATATTCAGTGACTCAATATATCTCCAAATTACTTGATAGGAAAATTTTTGTATATCTCCACCAAAATTGATATCTATGTAGTTTTGCAGTTTATCTATAGATTTCTGATGTTTTAAACTTGAAAATTATAAATTTTTTCTATATTATTATACTAGTTTATGGAGCTTTCAAAATTCTCTGCTCTCAGTTGGCCATCTAGGCTCCACCCCTCAGCCTGTGACTTTCCTATTACATTCCCTGTAGGTCTCTGGAAAATTACCAGTGGCTATAATCTTCTTCTTCTTTCGGTTGCTCCTGTTAGGGGGTCACCACAGTGGAACATCTGTTTCCATTTATTCTTGTCCTCTGTGTCTTGCTCTGTCACACCAACCACCTGCATGTCCTCTCTCACCACATCCATAAACCTTATCTTAGGCCTTCCTCTTTTCCTGTTACCTGGCAGCTTCATCCTTAGCATTTTTTTCCCAATATACTCTGCAACCCTACTTAGCACATGTCTGAACCAATGTAATCTTGCCTCTCTGGCTTTGTCTCCAAACGTTCCAACCTGGGCTGACCCTCTAATATACTTATTCCTAATCCTGTCCACCCTCATCACACCCAGTGCAAATCTTAACATCTTTAACTCTGCCACGTCCAGCTCTGACTCCTGCCATTTTGTCAGTGCCACTGTCTCCAACCCATATAACATAGCTGGTCTCACTACCCTCTTGTAGACCTTCCCTTTCACTCTTACTGGTACTTATCTATCACAAATCACTCATGACACTCTTCTCTATCCACTCCATCCTGCCTGTACTCTCTTTTTCACCTCTCTTCCATATTCACCATTACTCTGAACTGTTGATCCCAAGTATTTAAACTCATCCACCTTTGCCACCTCTACTCCCTGCATCCTCACCATTCCTCTATCCTCCCTCTCATTCACAGACATATATTCTGTCTTAGTCCTGCTGACCTTCATTCCTCTTCTTTGTAGAGCATGTCTCCACCTCTCCAGGGTCTCCTCCACCTGTTCCCTACTCTCACTAAAGATCATAATGTCATCTGCAAACATCATAGTCCACAGGGACTCCTGTCTGATCTCGTCTGTCAACCTGTCCATCACCATTGTAAATAAGAAAGGGCTCAGAGCTGATCCTTGATGTAATCCCACCTCCACCTTAAATGCATCCTTCACTCCTACTGCAGACCTCACCGCTGTCACACTACCCTCATACATATCCTGTACCACTCTTACATACTTCCCTGATACTCCCGACTTCCTCATACAATACCACAACTCCTCTCTAGGCACCCTGTTAAATGCTTTCTCTAAGTCCACAAAGACACAATGCAACTCTTTCTGACCTTCTCTGTACTTCTCCATCAACACTCTCAGAGACAACATCTCATCTGTAGTGCTCTTTCCTGGCATGAAACCATACTGCTGATCGCTAATCATCACCTCCCTTCTTAACTTAGCTTCCACTACTCTTTCCCATGACTTCATGCTGTGACTGATCAATTTAAAGGTAGTTACTACAGCTCTGCACATCACCCTTATTCTTAAAAATCGGTACCAAAACACTTTTTCTCCATTCCTTAGGCATCCTCTCACTTTCCAAGATTTCATTAAACAATCTAGTTAAAAATTCCACTACCATTTCACCTAAACACCTTCATGCTTCCACAGGTATGACATCTGGACCAACAGCCTTTCCATTCTTCATCCTCTTCGTTTCCAATGGGATGGGTTCTCCATAATTTCTCTGTGGCCTGATGTGGAGGAGCAGAGGTTGCATATTTCCTCCAGTGATGTGTCCATCTTGAATCTGTCAACAATTTCTGTTTCATGCAGTCCATGATAAGTCAAATGGGGTCTAAACACCCTTCTTCTTCTTAGTGATCAATGAAATCAAAAAAACATAAACAATCCAACGAAGAAGTCTTTAAGCTAGACAAAAGCACTTGACTGCTGTTATTATATTAATGTGGTTGCTGGTCATTTACCATTTGTCCGGTCATCTTCCTTTGGTTTGTACCCTTCTTCTTCTTGCTCAAAGTCTGACAGCAGCAACAGCACCCTGATTTAAAACGTGTTGCACATACAAACTAATAATAGCATCAGTAACTCCTAAGATGTTTGTGTACATACAAAGTAATAATAGCATCAGTAACTCCTAAGATGTTTGTGTACATACAAAGTAATAATAGCATCAGTAACTCCTAGGATGTTTGTGTACATACAAAGTAATAATTGCATCAGTAACTCCTAGGATGTTTGTGTACATACAAAGTAATAATAGCATCAGTAACTCCTAGGATGTTTGTGTACATACAAAGTAATAATAGCATCAGTAACTCCTAGGATGTTTGTGTACATACAAAGTAATAATAGCATCAGTAACCCCTAGGATGTTTGTGTACATACAAAGTAATAATAGCATCAGTAACTCCTAGGATGTTTGTGTACATACAAAGTAATAATAGCAGCAGTAACTCCTAGGATGTTTGTGTACATATAAAGTAATAATAGCAGCAGTAACTCCTAGGATGTTTGTGTACATACAAAGTAATAATTGCATCAGTAACTCCTAAGATGTTTGTGTACATACAAAGTGATGTTTGTGTACATACAAAGTAATAATTGCATCAGTAACTCCTAGGATGTTTGTGTACATACAAAGTAATAATAGCATCAGTAACTCCTAGGATGTTTGTGTACATACAAAGTAATAATAGCATCAGTAACTCCTAGGATGTTTGTGTAATAATAGCATCAGTAACTCCTAGGATGTTTGTGTACATACAAACTAATAATAGCATCAGTAACTCCTAGGATGTTTGTGTACATACCAAGTAATAATAGCATCAGTAACTCCTAGGATGTTTGTGTACATACAAACTAATAATAGCATCAGTAACTCCTAGGATGTTTGTGTACATACAAAGTAATAATAGCAGCAGTAACTCCTAGGATGTTTGTGTACATACAAAGTAATAATAGCATCAGTAACTCCTAGGATGTTAAAGTAATAATAGCATCAGTAACTCCTAGGATGTTTGTGTACATACAAAGTAATAATAGCATCAGTAACTCCTAGGATGTTTGTGTACATACAAAGTAATAATAGCATCAGTAACTCCTAGGATGTTTAGGATGTTTGTGTACATACAAAGTAATAATAGCAGCAGTAACTCCTAGGATGTTTGTGTACATACAAAGTAATAATAGCAGCAGTAACTCCTAGGATGTTTGTGTACATACAAAGTAATAAAAGCATCAGTAACTCCTAGGATGTTTGTGTACATACAAACTAATAATAGCATCAGTAACTCCTAGGATGTTTGTGTACATACAAAGTAATAATAGCAGCAGTAACTCCTAGGATGTTTGTGTACATACAAAGTAATAATAGCATCAGTAACTCCTAGGATGTTTGTGTACATACAAACTAATAATAGCATCAGTAACTCCTAGGATGTTTGTGTACATACAAAGTAATAATAGCAGCAGTAACTCCTAGGATGTTTGTGTACATACAAAGTAATAATAGCAGCAGTAACTCCTAGGATGTTTGTGTACATACAAAGTAATAATAGCAGCAGTAACTCCTAGGATGTTTGTGTACATACAAACTAATAATAGCATCAGTAACTCCTAGGATGTTTGTGTACATACAAAGTAATAATAGCAGCAGTAACTCCTAGGATGTTTGTGTACATACAAAGTAATAATAGCAGCAGTAACTCCTAGGATGTCTGTGTACATACAAAGTAATAATAGCATCAGTAACTCCTAAGATGTTTGTGTACATACAAAGTAATAATAGCATCAGTAACTCCTAAGATGTTTGTTTTTTTCTAAGTGTAATTGTACCTGTATTTCAAAAGGTTTGGTGCTCATGGTGGAAGCCTACACAAAGTGTACATGATTGCTTTATAGCTTCTTGAATAGCTCCACCATGTTGGATTGGTTAATTAGCATGTGTTTCAGCTCTTTATGCTCTCATTAGCATATTCTGCCATTTCCCATTGGTCGGAGGCTCTACACATCATGTAGAGCTGTTTAGTGAATATCAAATTGCAAACAATCACATTGTTAGTGTTGGATAATGCCAACATGGTCACTATACTTTGCGTAGCTGTTAATGAATCCTGGCCATTATTGCTTGGTTGACACACAGGGTAATATGCACACTTTATATTTATGGAACTAAATAGATTAATACGCAGTCAGTGAATAACAAAGTCAAGTGTAACACAAACATACCTGAACCCTAAAAAAGTACCCTCAACATATAAACACCAGTTTAAACAACAATGCAGGTTTCCCAGCATAACACTAAACATAGCTGTAGTCTATGAAAATACAACCACCACTGGCATATGCAAATACATTCCCCCCATCAACAACTATAGAAGACAATAAACAACACCAAATTCAGGAATGTATATCTGACAAGCAGACTAACATCATAAGCAGAACAACAATATGAGGAATGCAAGAAAGACTTACTTACCTTCCTCAGTGGCAACAGTTTTACATACCTACACACTTAAAGCACTGTTGCATTAGTACATATCAAGAGAAATACCTCTCCAGAAAATGCACAGCTAAACTTTCAGTCTGTTACAATAATATAAAACTATATATGCATGAAGAGTGTGTTGCATGACCCCATTGATTACATTTGAGATCACTTGAACAGATTTCAGTGAAACACTGCAGGTAGACAGCACATTGTAAATATTTATCGGAAGACATACCTTGCAATATTTTCTGACAGAATTACCTCTAATTATATAGCAAAAATGTTGGCACTAGTAGATCCAGAAGCACTTGGGATATAAGTAATCATGTCAAGCATGATGGAAGATCTATAGTCCACATTGTACTTACAAGGTGTAGATAAACCCCTCTGGGCATGTGGAATATACTAGTTAGGGTCTCATTTCATTACCTTTTCTGACTCACTCAATTTTCATGATGATGGAGAAAAACATTGTGTTCATGTCTACACAATGATGTGCACATGCCTGAACAGTTCAAGACTGGGGATAAAGACTAAGGCATAGCTAATGCTTTGCAAGTGTGTCTCATTAGCAGTACTGCTCGGTCAATGATGTGTTAAAGATCCATGCTAATGAAAACCACACTTCTAAAAGGTGTGTCAAACAGGTAACTAAGTCAGGTGGCTGTCCACACATCTCAGATATGGGTGAAGATCCCAACAATGTGAATGGTATCCACAACAATGTGACTGTGAATGTGGATGTCAGTGTAGCTTAAATGTAAATCATATATACACCTTTACAACAATGGAGCATATATTTACGCCAGGCTCTATGACATTCAATGAGCAACAGTAATACAATTAAGTAATGCAAAGTAATGTACAGCAGTGACAGAAGTAAGTCTACCTGTAAGACGTATTTGAACCCTGATCTTCATTATCATCTTCATGTGTCCAATAATCCCAATAACACAATTGTACTGCATACACACAATTAACACAGGTCTTACAGCTTCAATACAGTACAACATAACTGCCCATTGCAGGAGTACAATTGCCTGAACATGCAGTTGACTTAGTTTTTTATTTAACAGTTCGCTGGGATGCAACATGTTTTTGATGCCAGTGTTTAACTGCAATGCCATAAGTACAGTGTTCAATCTTGTGAAGACATTGTCTAGCTCAGATTTTGAAAGTTTCTGTTTGCATTTTACTTGATGAATCTTACAAACTTGACAAATCTCTGCACTTAATTTTATCCATATTTTTCTCCCTCCTTTAATCAGTGTTTCTCTTTGCACACTGGTGTTGCTCATCAGTACCCCTTAGGGAAGGTGAGTTTCCATCCTATGGCAAAAGTGAAAATAAAATCATGCATGTGTGCAAAGTCTTAGCCATTGGTCATGCAAAATGTGTCCAACTTAACATACTGGACATTAGTGAATTCTGAAAATAATCCCACATAAGGGATAGTATGCATATATGCTTTTATGTGCCATAATACATGTCGTCATTTCATTTTTACATCTTATTCTACCCTATACCTCCAAAGCATACATGCCATGTATAATTTTTAATGTTGAAATATAATTCTTCACAATGGATAATAACCCTGATAATGTTATCTATGCGTCTCCCCCAGAGTGGTCACCTCACTAATAGTAGTAATAATAATAATAATAATAATAATAATAATAATAATAATAATAATAATAATAATAATAATAATAATAATAATAATAATAATAATAACAATAATAATAACAATAATAATAATAATAATAATAATAATAATAACAACAACAATAACAACAACACACTTCTGTGTGCATGCTGCAGAATGAAAAGAGCATGTGCAAAGACATTGGAAAATATAACTTGCAAGATACACAGGTAGTTGAAATGCAGAATACATCAAAACAGCTTGGGAAATCATGTACTCACACTGCTTCAGTGGCATATCTGGACACTGATCATTTCGAAATCTTCTTGGACTACGCTTGGGAGCACATCCCCTCATGTATAGTCTATATTGCCCTGTTCTCAGTATTTAGCCTCCTGAAAAATAACAGTGATGTCAGCTAAAACACAAACACATCAAACACATGGATGACACATGCCTTGCAAATTACAGCTGTCATTTTTTGTGGTCTTTCTTTGCATGAAATTTTTCATAGAACAGAGTCAGTGGTTAGTGATGACTGCAGTGAAAAGATAGTTATTGTCCTATGGGAAAAAATCTCAAAAAAAAAAAAAGGGATAGCTATACTTGGTCTCAGTACAAGGCTGGGGCTTGGAATAGTTCAGCCAAGACTGTCAGTTGTGCTACTGGCATCCCACAGATGAATGAACACTGCCATCACCATTGCATTGACCTACACATGGCAAAAACAGGATGCCCTTAGTAGTCTTCACTGTTTTTTCTTGTGCGTAGCCACTACTGAAATTGAAGAAAACTGAGAAGTGCATCAGAGGAGACTGCAACACCTCAGACAGACATGGTGTAAGTATGACTTCATGTATGAATGATTGCCATACCAAAATAGCACTGATTTTTAACAATAGGCTATCAAGTTTTGGATGCATGGCTAGGCTTTGAGATGCATGGCTAGCTTTAAAAAGGCCCTTATAATTGTTAGCCTAGTAAACATCTATGAACCTATGAACCTAAGTATCGAAACATCAGCCACAGTATGCATATTTTAGCAATAACGCACTAACTGGGTGTGAGGTTCACAGGATCTACCTACAGCTGGTATGGTTTGATCAGAACAGCAAAACCTAAGTCATTAAATAAAGCATATACTAGATTTACAAAGGGCAGTCTGATTGAGTAGTCCTTTATTACACAATCTATATTTGCAAACATTATTCACCTGATTAACTCACGAGCCATTAACTAGTCAGTTTGCTAGCTAAAGACAGTAGGTGCAGTTTCAATCCCAGACAACTGAAAATACATCTTATATACATTTTGCAGTTCAGTATTTACTAGCTGTATCCATCCATCCATCACCCTTTTTTCCCATTTTTTTCACATGGGCTTGGGGTGTCACTTCAACAGTGACAATCATCTAGAGTGCATACCTTACAATAATGTAGTTAGGCCCAATGCATGTTTAATTAACTATCATCCATAATCCAGTTATAAAATAACAACAGTTTTTGCAGAATGTTTTATTATATTTATTCATTTGTTTGGCAGGATGGTCCGACTGGACAACAGTGTCCATTTTCAGCAGAGGCTCAAGGTGTAAAGCACCAGCAAAGTACATTTTTACTAATGCATGTCTAGTACAACAAAGAAAAAGATTACTATATAGCTTATATGTATCTACTTATAGTCTAGCTGAGATCAGTAAAGCAATTTATATACATAGGAAATTAATCAACAAAAATATATACATGAGATATGAGATTAACACAGAAATAAAGTACAAATACAGTACAACATATCTTAGATTTTCTTAAGCCTCTACAGTACATTTAGTATGTCATCTGACAGAATACAGTTTACAGCTGTGAGGAAGACAAGGGGATATAGGTAAGGGAGAAGGAGGTTACAGGAGTTATAGAGTGTGTAGAAGTGTAGTTAGAGGTTATATCTGAGTGAGGAAGACAAGGGGATACAGGTAAGGGAGAAGGAGGTTACAGGAGTTATAGAGTGGATAGAAGTGTAGTTAGAGGTTATATCTGAGTGAGGAAGACAAGGGGGTACAGGTAGGGGAGGAGGAGGTTACAGGAGTTATAGAGTGGATAGAAGTGCAGTTAGTGGTTATATCTGAGTGAGGAAGACAAGGGATATAGGTAAGGGAGGAAGAGGTTACAGGAGTTACAGAGTGGATAGAAGTGTAGTTAGAGGTTATATCTGAGTGAAGAAGACAAGGGGATATAGGTAAGGGAGAAGGTTACAGGAGTTATAGAGTAGATAGAAGTGTAGTTAGAGGTTATATCTGAGTGAGGAAGACAAGGAGATATAGGTAAGGGAGAAGGAGGTTACAGGAGTTATAGAGTGGATAGAAGTGTAGTTAGAGGTTATATCTCAGTGAGGAAGACAAGGGGATATAGGTAAGAGAGGAGGTTACAGGAGTTATAGAGTGGATTGAAGTGTAGTTAGACATTATATCTGAGTGAGGAAGACAAGGGGATATAGGTAAGGGAGAAGGAGGTTACAGGAGTTCTAGAGTGGATAGAATTGTAGTTAGAGGTTATATCTGCGTGAGGAAGGCAAGGGGATATAGGTAAGGGAGAAAGGGGTTAAAGAGGTGAGGAGGAGGTTACAGGAGTTATACAGTGATATAGCTGTGTAGTTAGAGGTTATGTATATGAGGGGAGGGAATATAGGTAAGGGAAGAGGAGGTTACCGGATTTATAGAGTGAATAGAAGTGTAGTTAGAGGTTATATCTGAGTGAGGAAGACAAGGGGCTATAGGTAAGGGAGGAGGAGATTACAGGAGTTATAGAGTGGATGGAAGTGTAGTTAGAGATTATATCTGAGTGAGGAAGACAAGGGGATATAGGTAAGGGAGAAGGAGGTTACAGGAGTTCTAGAGTGGATAGAAGTGTAGTTAGAGGTTATTTCTGAGTGAGGAAGACAAGGGGATATAGGTAAGGGAGGAGGAGGTTACAGGAGTTATAGAGTGGATAGAAGTGTAGTTAGAGGTTATATCTCAGTGAGGAAGACAAGGGGATATAGGTAAGGGAGGAGGTTACAGGAGTTACAGAGTGGATAGAAGTGTAGTTAGACATTATATCTGAGTGAGGAAGACAAGGGGATATAGGTAAGGGAGAAGGAGGTTACAGGAGTTATATATTG
>NC_056726.1:1043142976-1043215476 GCF_019279795.1 Protopterus annectens
AAATGACCTTGTCAGCCACAGACATTCACTTTTGTTTTTGTACTTTGGATGAATGGATTCCAAACAGCAGAGTACCCTGGAATGAGCCCTATGGAGCACTACTGGATACAGCTTTGATATTGGAGTTGGACTCCCCTATTTATTTTTTTGATGGTTGGGGGATTTTGACTTCCCTGATGTACTGTACTTCCTTGTGAGCATGCAAAGTTTAACATTTTGTATCTTCCATTGCACGAGAATTAGCACAAAACAGCATCATTGAATGGAGTAAAACAGCAATTCACATTTTTTGTCCCCTGACAAAAGCTAGTGAGAATTTTAATTTGTCCACATGGCTCTGCTGACTATCACATAAAGGAAGTTAGAGTCAATGCAAAGAGTAATATAGGACTGCGTGGACATTTATGTCAGCTACGTCATTTTGTTCACTGTAACCGTGGTGTGATATTCCAACTGTTTGCAAGGTATGTTGAGGGTTGTGATCACAGATTACCATTCTTTGTTGCACAGATTACTGTTCTTTGTTGCACAGATTACTGTTCTTTGTTGCACAGATTACCGTTCTTTGTTGCACAGATTACCGTTCTTTGTTGCACAATGTTCATTTCCTTTGTCATTTTTCAGTGAAGTTGTCACACTCCTGTCAAATGTGTATTTTCTCACAGCTGTTATGCAAATAGTTCTATGGTGATATTAGCTAATCCACATGTCATAGGATTGTGATTTAGCCAGGTAGGTGGGGTTTGCAATCTTATCTGCTGTACATTGTCGTAGTGTATGAAACATATGCTGCTAGACAATAACGACTTACTTCATAGATGTGATGTGATATATTCTACTTGGATATGACCTTTTTCATAGGAGGTCTTGTGCTCACTTTTAACAATGATCATATTCTTTCACCCACATACTGCTAATTACTTCTTCCACAAATGTGATTTCAGACAAGAATTGCAGAACTTGTTCAGTGCTGTCATTATGTACTGCACTATTCATTGGAACGTAGGCCGGTGGGGTTCACATAGATGCATATTTCGTCTGTGTAATAATGGCAGGTGTCATTATAACGTAATCATGTCAAGTAACCATGGGGTAAAACATTTAAGAGCTGCCTCTGTCCATTAGTAGTACAGGGGACAGATCTGGGGTAAATTTTCTGTTTCCCATCCATTGATCCAAGATGTGCTTGAACATGGACAAGGATGAACTTTGTTTTATGTGGATGGGGAATTTCTTCCAGAACAGCGGTATCCACTGTGATATAAATTTGTTCCTCCAAACCATTCTGTTGCTGTTGCAGAAGATGTTTAAATCCCTAGACAGAGTGTTTATGATGCCATTTGACTTGCTGAGGTACAGTAAATTGATTAGTACTGCGTCTGAGGATGCCATGTATTCCAGACAGACCACCTCTTAGCAGTCCACAGGATACCGAGTAAACTGACAGGGCTTCAGGTAGGTGCATGTAGGGCATGTTTGTATCCTTTTACTAAGGTATCTCTGTGGGCATTCCAGTTATTGGATGTGTCTGGATGGGTCTGCCTGATAACCACACTGCAAAAACAACACAAATGAAATAAAAACAAAAACAAAAACAAAAAAAAAAAACAAAAAATGAACATGCCATGCACTGACAAAACCCGACAATCACCCAAAAAAAAAAAAAAAAAAAAAAAAACACACACACAACACACACAAAGCACTAAAACCTACACAACCTACATTAAACATTAATATATATCATATATGCACCTACCAACCTAAACCCAAAACCCTAAGGTCCGTCACTATCACACACTTACCTTACCCGCACCCTAACACTAACTCACTTAACCCGCCCCTAAACTTAAAGTCCGTCACTATCGCACATTTACCTGACCCGCACCCTACCCTAACATCCATCCCTATTGCACACTTACCTTAACATGTCAGTGTTCTCAGCGTCGGGATTCTCAACTGTTGGTCTTCTCCATTGTCGATCGTCCAGTGTCGGTTATCTCGTTGTCATTCATCTCAGCTTTCGGTGTAATCAGGTAGACTCATCTGGACAGATACATGCCAAAGTGGGCATTATACTCAATGAATGGCCTAATGAGGTCTGAGTAAATGGGAACAATGACATCCCTAGATTTGGACACAATCCCTTTGTTTACAACAATGAACACATGTTAGACAAAAATTAGGTCATTGTCCACATAAATTCCCAAATCCAGAACCAATGGGTCAGCTCTTAAGAGCGTATTGTCAACATGGTTGTTCCCCATGGTAGTTGACTTCCCAAAGGATGCAATAATCATTTTTGGCATGTAGTTTCAGGGCATGATTTTGGCAACTGTTTTTTATCTGGGTCAAACCTTCCTGCTGGATAGCTAAGTCATTTGGAGATTGAGTGAATGCCCCTAGCTTGTAGTCATCTGCAAACCTAGTCAGGCAGAGCCCTTTGGCATTGGCTTTTATTTCAGAATAGTAGATGCCAAACAGGAGAGGTGCCAGTAGAGAACCCTGGGAGACTCCACTAGTGACTGTTCTCTTTGCGGAGGTAACCTTCTGTACTTTGATTTTCTGTATCCAATCTGTGAGCCAGTTGCAATCCACTGGGTGACATAGACATTTATTTATAGTTTATTTATTTACAATACCTGAGTGGGGAATTTTGTCAAAAGCTTTGAGCAAGTCAAGGTATGTAGTGTTTACCATTTTACCTTCATCCATCACTTAGGTGACCTTTTCAAAAAAGTCCACCAGGTTCAGTAAGCATGATCTGCCCTTGATGAATCCAAATTAAGATGGGTCCAGCATTTAGAGGTTCTGCTATGTCCTGAAAGATTAGTTCCATAAGTCTTTCCGTGACTTTGCTGTTGGTGACAATGCCAGGGGTTAAATGTCATCCTTAATATTTTGTCTCTTACTGGTTTCATGTGTTACATTCAACAAAATGTTATTTAGCCGCTCATGTCCCCATATTTAATTTTTCTGGAGCCATATACCACATGGAATGTGTTCTTTGTTTTGAAGAACTTACATCAAAACTGCTTCACTGAAACCTTGTTGTGGCATATGTATGATAAATATGCCATATGAGAGTTGAAGGTTTGCTTCCCTTGAGGGATGTGACTTGTTCTGTTTTATTGCAATCTGCCTGCTCATGTGAAAAATTTCACTGACTGTGTTCTTATGGACTCTTGCTCTATGACATCCACTGTGTCTCACATCAACATTACAACATGGATATAGTGGCATGTGGACTACATTGCTCCACTGACTCACTTCAAGAAAAAAAATATTCCAATTCTGACACCATGTTGAAACTTGCTATAATAAAATAGCTAAATTTGCCACTAAATCACTATACAGGTCACATCACTGCCAATCCCTCAAATAGCTCAGTTGACTAGAACTTCCACAACTCCTACACTTTAACCAGCTAAGCCTAGCCCACCAAATTCTACACCACCCTAACAAAACTCCACCCCTCAGACATCTAATCCAGCCATGCTCTGCTCCTCGATCCCTGTGCTCCAAAAATAAATACTTACTACAAGTTACTAAGCAAAAAACTCAGCTGGAGAACGCCTTTTCTCCAACTACACTTCCAAACTATAGAACACCCTACCAACTATGCTTGCCTCCATCTCCTCATCAAAACAATTCAAATCATTCCTGAAAAATCACATAGCAAACTCCTGACTCTGCCCCTGCATACCCCCAGGATAAACCTCGCCCTAAACTCTAACTCACTTTCTATACCCTCTGTATAACTAAATAACTCAACTACCATTAAATATTGTACCTCAATGACAACAAAAACTTAACAAATTTTCTGCATGTAAGTATGTATTGCGAATGCTATTTGTGCAACTACATTACTACTGTTGTTTGAAATAATTCACACTTAGTACTTGTCTGAATTGTTGATTCACATTAAATACTTGTCTGAATTGCTGATTTGTGTATATGCCAATGTATGTGCCAACGAATTACTTGTTTGAATTGCTGATTTGTGTATATGCCAATGTATGTGCAAATGAATTACTTGTCTTGATTTGTTGATTTGTGTAATTGTCATTGTATTTACTTGGAGCTTTTTTCCCTGGGCCTCCACTGAAAATGGGCACATGCCCCGCTGGACTTTCCTAGTAAACAAATGTAAAATAAAATAAATAAATAAAATAAAATAAAATTTATAATATATTATGGGAGCACAGCTCACACTCCACTGTTCTTATTTATGTACATGTTTTTCCATCAGAGTACAGGTTTAATGGTTTATCTCACATCTCCTGTGACTATAATTCTCACCTGTTGTGATTTTCGCAACTAGCCCACTTTTTACATCATAGTTATATGCTGTTTCTCCTGATATTTGCTGTTGTCTGGCATATCTTTGCAGTCATTAATGACAAACCATTATGTTTCTGAGTTCATACCTTCAGAAAATACATGCTATGGCCACAGCTGTTATTCGATCCACTTTCACAATGTATAGGAGCACTACATACAAGTTGTCCCTAACTTTGTGCATTTGTCCTCACTGTATTTGTTTATCAAGTATTCTTGCATTTAGAGGTTGAGAGATGTATAATTCAAAATGTCTTAAGTGTCCTCTTTTGTCCTGCAGGAGTTTTCATGCTGAATATTTCACATCTATTTTTAATGTGAGTGATATTGTCAGTAATGTTCAGCATCCCATGATATCAGGCAGTGAAATGTATACCCTCATCTTTCATTGTCCATTTGGTGCTAGGCTTTCCCTTGCTGATATATTTTTGATTTATTTATCTGACGCTTTCAAGTGCATGCCCACTCACTTCTGAATTATTGGTTTGCCATGCACACTTTTTTGTTTACACATTACACATGCATATATGGCCAGGCAGTTGCTTACCTCTATGTGGCCATGATCCTGTGCTGTGGGGTCAAGGTGAGTCTCCTCTTTGTGCCCATGTGCCTTGGCTTTTTACATATTTGATTAGCAATGCTGCTTGCTGCACCAACATGGTTGGTCATGATAGCTTGAGCATGACATGTACACAATGGTAATGAAGCCACAAGAACATCACAGTGTAGCAGAAATGTGTTACTTTGAAGACTAATCAACATTTAGCAAGTAAAAACAGTTATCAATATTAAACTTCACTTCTTCCTAACTGGTGTTTGGTATTCATTTTTGGTGGGTCTGTTTTGTGTTCCCATAATGTTTATGAGCATTTTTTATTCATCTCTTTCCCATTTTCTGTTGTTGGACCACTAGGCAAAAGTGAATAAAATGAGCAGGTAATTTCAAGGATTCCTATCATATGATCGAAGTCTTACAACTTTGAAACATTAAAGAACAACTTGAATGATCAAAGTTGTAAAACCTCGAAGCATATAACGGAGATCACCACAGAGTGCGGAAAGGGAAGATTTCCCTTTACTGCACTGTAGTGCGATCTCAGTGTTGGTATATTTAAGTAGTGGGGGTGTGGGGGTGCAGTGGGGCTTGCTCCCCTGCATAGAGTGTTTTTTTTTTTACTGTTTTTACTTTTTTTTATGTGTGTTTGAATTTCCGAGACTTCGGTCATTAAAGTTTGTCCTTCAATGATTCGAAGTTTTGGAATTTCGATCATATTATATAGACCCAATTTCTATGCCAAAGTATTACAGAATCAGCTCTATACTGAGTTTAGACTTTGTTACATGCATATGAAGAGTCTATACACCCTGCAACTTACACATACTAATCCAAATATCATATCATCGAAGGAAAAAGAGAAATCTATGAGATACTGCAATCTGATTTTGTCTTGGTAAAATGGCGGAATTGCACATTAGTGATGCCACATTAGTAAGAATCCATCCATAGTGCATCATTGACAAGCCACAGACTCCTGGAGAACTTAGAATGTCCTAATTTGTCAGCCTAAAACTGCAATTGTTTTTATAACAAAATTCAGAAAGCCATGCTAAAACAAATACTCTGAAAGAAGGATGTTATCTAGAGGGCTAAGATTGTTGTGCTTAACAATAAAAACACTAATGAAGATAGAAAACCAAAATGTCATAAATACTGTTTGAGTATTATTATTTCAGACTTGATGACTGTCAACTTCGGGAGGGGGGCATCTCCTTTAGATAGGTTGCTTGTGGTAATTTTTTACTGACTGGAAGTATAAACCTTGAGAAATCCTGCCAATCTCTAACCATAAATGATATATGGATACAGAATACCAGTATTTATTCAGTAAATGTTATAGTGTATTAGAACTGCAGTATTTGACTAGCAAAGGTTATGGACAGTTTATGTGTATCACGCTCTAGTAACCATATCTGTAGAATCGGGTGTTACTCAACATTATATTGATCTTAGAATGTTGTTAATAAGGTGTTCAACAGGTAGCATTTTTCCATCTAATCTTGTGTTCTTAAAGTTCGAATAAGAACATTCAACAGCACTTTGTAGAAGAAGGAAGTAGGGGTGATGCATTCTATTGAGGCCTTGAGAACCACATTAGTAGACTGTATCACTTCATATGATAAATACAAGTTTTGCACAGTCATAAGCTATCTGCAACATGAGCTGAATGTCACAACAAAGAGTACAAGTACAACATAATATGTTTCCACCATTTAATTCAACGTATTAAGTTATTTGCTGTCATGGTAAGGAGAAATGACAACACATAGACTGTCCGTTTTCCTGTCTACTGGATGTTGCCTTGAGTTTAGCTCAGCATCGAATATTGTTTCTCATTGTACAAACATGCATGTGCAATATATTTATAATGCACCCTTAAATTCCCTCTCCACTTCTAATATAATTATTGCCTCAGGAAGGCAATACATCTAATCTGCACACCTTTATTGAAAGATATTATTATTATTTATTATTTATGTAAAGCAAGCTGCTCTGCATTTCAATAATTTCTTCTTATTCACGTGCATCTTGTTTTATTTCTAAACAATGTTATGCCATGCTTGAATCTGATAGAGTGAGGTAACTCAACAGGTTGTGATATTTTATTCTGCTTAAAAAAGGAAACTGAACTGAAAATAATAAATGTGAAATATGGTGTGATGTTTAAAAGAATTGAAACAAACTCTGAGAGAGGATATTGCCTTTTATATACTGGTTTCAAGTCTGTACTAAATTACTGGACAGGAATCCACTTTAGATTAATAGGTGATTATCAGGTTCCAGAAGACCATTGCGGTATTTGCCACAATTTTCCAGTTTCCTTAGAGTATTTTCTGATTAAGTTACTTACTCAAAGTCACATAATGTACAAATGGAGGTTTAGGGAGTCAAACCCTGGAATAGAAGAATATGCACTTTAACGACTTACAACATTAATACTTTATAACATACTAGATATGAATCCTCTTTTGGTTCATAGCTAGTTATTATGTATGTTTTTCAGGAGACCATTGACATATTAAGCTCAATTTCTCAAAGTACTGTCTGGTTAAGTTACTTGTTTATAGTCACATAACAGGGAAATAAAAGATGAGAGAATACAATTTTGGAGTTCAAAAAGAAGCTCTTTAACAAGATTATAACAATGATGCTCTTTACCAACTGCCAGTTAACAAACAGCTACAGCTTTCCATCTGTCATAAAATGCTTTATGTCTGACTCATACAGTCCCAAATTTGCTCATTACTTCTGATACTATTCCATCCGCAGAAAAGATGTAACAGTGTTCCATCTTTATTTCAGGCAAAAAATATTTATTTGCTACTATTTAAGCATCCTGTTTCAACAATTGTTTTCTTTCACATCTTCTAACCCTTTATTCTTTTCAAATCCATGTCTAAAGGCTAGATAGATAGATAGATAGATAGGTATGTATGTGTGTGTGTGTGTGTGTGTGTGTGTGTGTGTGTGTGTGTGTGTGTGTGTGTGTGTGTGTGTGTGTGTGTGCGTGCGCGCGCACCGGTGCTTGTATATGTACATGCGCATATGTGCGAACAGTAAACATTGGGACATTAATTATTGCTGAACCAGAGGCTAAGCCAAGGCAAGATACTATTGTAGTACAGGTAGGTTTGACCTTTATTAGGGAGTATGAGGTAAGTAGGAAAAGGCAGGAAATTAGTGGGAATTAACTACCTTTGAGAGAAATATTGAGATCAATACTCCTGCTAAGGTCAGACTCCTGATTCTCTTTGTGTCCCTTAAAACTCATAGCACGTACTTTGAACTACAGGAGCCAGTCAACATCCAACCTAACACCTTACTCATGGGGGGACATTAATTACCCCTCTATAGACTGGGGATCCTACTTGGCCTCAAATCTGCAGGCACAGAGATTCCTGGACTTCATAAATACAAGAACTCTTAACCAGTTAGTGCATACACAAACTAGAAGTTCAAACTACTGGGCCTCATACTCACAAATACGGAAGAATGCTGCACCTCCCACCCAAATGTCACATTCTCTCTGGTAAAGTTTGACCATAAAGAGGTTTCCTTCAAAATCAAAATCACCTCAGTAACCTCAGCAAAATCAGTATCCAAGTCAATACTTTTTATTAAGCAATAGTATGTCAAAATTCAGTGCCCAATCCGAACCCAGAGAACACAGCAATCTATGCAGTATTGTTCACAGAAGCTCTGTACAACCATTTTAAAGGCTGTATAGTGGCTGCTTTACCAACCAGAAGTAAACCCAAACTTAATTCCAGAAACAAGCCACTCTGGTGGCAACCCAAACTTAACAGGTTATACAAAAAAAAGGGAAATAATCATGGCTAAAATCAGGAAGTGCAACTCCCATAAAGATAAGAACTCTCTCATCAATTAAACAGACAACTAAGAGAGCTAATTAAGTCCAGTACATCCAGTTTTAAGGTCAAATAGCCCCCAAAGCAAAAAAAATGATAAGGCCTTCTTCAGCTGTCAGAAACATCAAAGGCAGCACACAGCAGTGTGCTGAACTGATAGCTAATGGTGTCACATTCACTGAGCCGGGTGATATATCAAGTCTGCTGGCTGACAAATTCAGTTCCAACTTTACTCCACACTTACCCACAGCCACCTCTCAAGAAATACCTTCAAATATAACCCCTCTAACTTTAAATATTGAGCATGCCCTGGCTGCACTTTCTAAGATCAAAAACACAGCCTCAATGGACCCCAATAATATCCTGGGATGCCTTATGAATAGTATGCAAAATGACTTTTCAGGACCACCGGAGTTACTATTTATCTATAGTTTCAAAACCCTTTATACCTTTACCCATCATTGTGTCATGAGAACGGAGGACTGCAACAATCATCCATCTTTATAAGGCTGGACCATCAGCAGATTCTAGAAACTACAGGCCCATTAGTCTGACTAGTCTTATATACAAAGCCATGTAAAGAATTATCATGGAAATGATCAAGGACATAGGAGACTTTTAGACACTGGATCCATCCCACTTTAGCTTTGTCAAAGGCAGATTATGCCTACTGAACTTCATGGACTTCTTTGAGAATGTCACCAAGGCAATGGGTGAGGGCAAAACAGTGCATACTATCTACCTTGACCTGGTTAAGGCATTTGATACAATACCCCACTCAGACATTGTTAACAAACATATAAAATTAGGCATAAACCCTGTAGAATACGTTGGATAGCCAAATGACTCACAGATAGGACACAAGAAGTTCAGAATGGTGAGATCACCTCCTCAAAGTGGCAGGTCACCGGTTGAGACCCTCAGGACTTTGTGCTGGGACCGCTCCTCTTTGACATTTACTTGTCAGAAGTCAAGGCAAATGTCAAAGGCCTCTGGCTAACCATGTTTGCAGATGATTGCAAACTGGCAATCATCAAAGAATGCCACCAAGACACAAACATTTTACAAAAGGTTCAAACACAGAAACTGACTGGTGCAAAAGCCATGACTTAAAACTCTGTGACAAAAAATGCATTAAAGTACCATCTGGGAAGTCAGCCACTCCAGGAAACTGTTATCAATAAAATAACCCTAAAAGAAGACCTATTAGTCAATGATCTGGGAACACATTTAGGAAGTAATCTGGCCTTTGACCAATATGTGTACAAAGTAGTAAGGAAATCCTTCTATGTTGCTCACCTTATAAGTAAGGACATGACATCTAGTGCAGGGAAGTCATAGTACCACTGTACTTGGCCCTCATCAGACCCATCAATGAGTATAATGTCCCCTTTGATATGCACCTGAGCAGACTGTTCCCCTCCAAAATGTCAAAAGAACAAAATGTCGAAATCTGTTCTTGCACCCCAGACCACCTGCTAATTTTATATGTATGCATATGCTTTATCTTCAAAATGTTGACGGTCAGAACATCGAACCACATCTATGAACTCCAAACAGTGTATTCTCAAAACATCGAATGCTAATGTTCCAAACTGCAAAATCTCACCCCCTTTTTGACCCATGTTAGCACTTGTTTGTAGGTGTGGCATGGTTGGAAATGTTGACGATCAATATTTTTTTGAGTTTCGGAAGATTTGGTGGCTTGGGTTTCGCAGAAACATTTTGGTGGTGTGCACATTCATGTATGTGCTGTCAACATTTTAAAGATAAACCTTCCCCTGGATTCATTAAACTCCTTGAAGGAATAATGCTATCCCTGCACAGAGTAGATTGTGCCCTTGAAGAACAGCAGCACTCCTTACATATTAATGAAGGCATGCTGCTGTATTCTCCACACAGACACAATCCTTGTACGAGCACAGGGGGCATGTCCGAGCATTGCTCGCACAATACACACACCCTCTGCACTCTAGAATCACCGTATGGCAATCCCAAAGCAACTAACAGTGTCCACAGACACCATTATCATAACATAACAGTGTCTTTGGACAAAATACACTAAAATCCACATTAAAGCACAGCCCCCTACAATGGTCCAGCACAGATAATGTCCTGAATGGTATGCCAGTGTATATGCTGGCATACCAAATAAGTAAGTATGTTCCTAAGAGGAACATTTAAACCAATTCCCCCATGTATAATGTAGTTCTCCAGATGTCCTGCCCTAAGATGCAGAAAGTAATGTGCATACCCTACAGTATAAAAAAAAAATTAAACACATTTATTTTTTTTTTCTATCCCCAATAAAGCTTAAGTGTAGCTGAGTGGGTGTGTGCATTGCACAGCTAAGCATAGCATAGCTGAAACATCCGAAGGAGCCAAATAGAAACATACAGCCAAAGCCGTAAAAATGAAATAGTGTAGTGGTTAGATGATTTGCTTAGCATACAGTCATTCATGGTTTGAGACCCAGTGCAGTCCATTTATTTTTATATGTGAAAACAGCACTAAAAGTATCTTTTTTATAAATAGGTAGTGAATAAAATAAATTTGTTAACCAGTGTAGTGTAGCAGTTCTAAATATGAGATGTCAGTGTAGTACAGATGTGAAACCCCCATATGAACATAAGTGTCCCATACAGTATATCCACAAAAGAATATGATGTAATGAAAGCACATAGAGGGATGTTATGGAAGGGAAACATACATATCATAAGATGTCATTAATAAGGAATCAACCCCACAATCCTGATAGTCCATAAAATGAAAGCTGAACAACACTAAATTGTGCTCAGCTATGCTTAGCTGGAGTAAGCATTGCTTAAATTTGTATGCTTAGCAATAATTAGCATAGATAAGCAGATTTGCACACTGGTAAGCAGTGCTTGCCATGTCTAAGCAATGCTTATCTTAGTTAAGTGGGTTTGTCTGACACTTAGCTTAGCTCAGCATATTCAAAACCATCCAATAGTGACAAAGTGTGAGAAATCAGACATATTTAAATATCGCAGGTGGGAATACAGCCCATAACGAGTTGTAGCTTATCACTGCAGGCACTATGGCTAGTGTTGGTGAAGGTGTGAGCTTTTGGGCACAGTGCTGGGGCATTCAGGAGTCCAGGGTCATGGTTGGACTCCTAGTAAAAGACCATGAAGGAAGACTGCTGCAGGACCAGTACCAGGGCTCCCAATGCAAAGTGGAGGCCTAGGATCATCTTGCACATGATCTCACCCCTGGCACTGGCATCCTTCAGACTGGTGAGCAGGTCCCACACCACTTTGATGACTTGAAGCATAGGAAGAGGGATCTGTTGGACCAGTGGGTCCAAGATACTCAGGCGAGGAATGTCCCAGCTGTGTGTAAGTATCAGTATCAATAAGTGTTTTCCAAGGTCCAGCCTGTGTATGTGATGTAGAGGTATGCATAATGTTTCTCTAGCTCCTGTACAGCTGCAGATGAGAGGGCTGTGAACATGACACCCATGCCAGCAGGCTGCTAAGGCTGGGTCACGAGGCTGGTGAGTACAAATCTAGCTTGTAGTATTCAAGGCAAATAAATAGAAAGGAGTAGAATGTCACCTGTCAGCATTTAAAAATTGGTATGATTTGTACTGAATAAAAGAGACACTAGCAGAGTAATAGTGATGTACAGGGTATATATCAATAAAAGTGTCAGTACCTGTCAATAAAAGTCAAAACCCCAGACATCACCAAATGTGTGATAAGAGACCATGGGACCCATTTGGACAGTAGTCTCTCCTTTGATAGTCACATCGCCACAGTAGTCAGGAAGTCCTTCTACATGGCACACCTCATCATAAAAGGGTTCTCATCCAGGAAAAAAGAGGTCATTGTTCCCCTCTACTCGACACTCATTAGACCCATTATAGAGTACAATGCCCCTTTTGGAATGTATCTCACAAGACATCTGCAGCAGCTGGAAAGGCCACAGAAGTACCTCACAAAGAGTATTACTGACCTCAAACAAATGCCCTACACTGACCACCTCAAAAAACTCCAGCTTTACTCCATAGCATATCGCCTACTCCGAGGTGATCTCTGCCTAACATATAAAGCTATGTCAAACCCAGAGCTGTTGGACATGCTACACCCTAAAGAAATCTCAATCCCTCCAAGCTACATGCTGTAGGGACCTAAACCTTGTCACCACAATAAACAGGACATGCTGGAGGGATAGATTCCTGCCTCAGAGACTTCCCATACTCTGGAACAGGCTACCCATCTATGTCAAGCAAAGTTCTTCATTAGCACTCTTCAATAAAAATCTTGATGAGTGGATGGGAAATAGGAAATACACCCCGGGGATCACTTCTGTGTCTCTGCTCAACAGTGGCACAGGAAAATAACTTTCTTGGGTGGCGTAAGCCAGGGGAACCTTGTTGGCTAGACTTATGTAGGCCCTTGGGCCGATAGCCTAGTACCTACCTATGAACCTATGAACTGGTTGTGTTTACTCTGGTATGTGGTAGTATGAATCAAAATGTGTACACTTTTTGCACAGCAACTATAGCTC
Source organism: Protopterus annectens (assembly GCF_019279795.1). NCBI lineage: Eukaryota > Metazoa > Chordata > Ceratodontiformes > Protopteridae > Protopterus > Protopterus annectens. Next base: position 1,043,156,279 of record NC_056726.1, read on the forward strand.
TGAAAGCATTAAATAATCAAGGCTCATCTGGCAAAGATTATGGAGTTGTAAAACAGGAGAGTAACTATATGAAATGTTCCATGCACCAAGATCTGATATCTGAATAGGAATGTTGTGCTAACCAGTGTTTTCCAGACTATGGCATGTCAAAGTATGAATACACAGTATAAGAACTATCTGCCATGCATGACTGTCAGAATTGCAACATCAGAAAATACAACCAAGAGAGTGTTAGACAAAACAGTCAAACAAGAAACAGCTTTTTCTTAGTAGCTAATTCTGATGAAACACAAACTTTGTTCTATTTTTTTGCACAAACAGGCATGGTTTGAATGCCGGGAGTGGTAGTAAGCTGTATGCATAATTTCACCCAGGAATATGTGAATATGTGTAGAAACAGTCAGGTAGTGATAACAGAAATTTCCTCCACAGGTCTGCCAGGTAAGAAAAGGTATATATTAGCTGTAAGAAGGCTGTACGTATGCACTATGTACAACACCCACTGTCCAACCCCAAGGCTGCAAAAGAGAGCAAGATAAGTACATACACCAAGCAGTCTCCTCCAAGAAATGTCACTCAAGTGTCACGCTGTCATAGCTAGTGGTCACTGCTGCCCACACCCAGGGTGACCAAAAAAAATAAGGGAGAGTATCACACACACACACACACACACACACACACACACACACACACACACACACACACACACACACACACACACACACACACACACACACAGTATGAGTGCACATATGTATCCCTGAATATGTAAATATGGGTAGAGCCAGTCAGGTAGTGTTAATAGAAATTTCCTCCACAGGTCTGCCAGGTAAGAAAAGGTATATCTTAGCTGTAAGAAGGCTGTACTATACATTGTGTAAAAACATACACTACCCAACCATGGCCATAGATCGATGCAAAGTGAGGTAATACCTGGAGAGTAATGATTAGAGCAATGATCATTAAAGTTGTGAGTAATTGAAGCCTATACAGTTGTTAATTGATATATCTCTCTCTGCCCCACCCTATCTGCTCCAGTAATCTAAACACATAAATCAATGGGTATGTTTTTCACCAAACCTACTGTTGGGACATGTGTCCTATTGTTCCACAAATATTTAAACGTTTGACTATTAATGTTCCCTGTTCAAATACTATCATTGGCAGCGTGTTGTTATCAATGTAACTTGTATGCTGTTATAATGCCCACTGTGGTTCCATATATGCATGTGCTCTGTTTGCTATGCAACTGTCCCAAATCTGTTCTTTTGGGTAAATGGGAATACCTATGCATGCTGTTATAACTAACCCTGGAAAGTGTTTTTCATGACTAACCAACATATGTTATAAAACTGCAAGAACATAACACATCTGGGAAGGCTGATCCCAGCAGACCCACCTGTCCTGCCTCATCTGGCTGTGGCACTGAGCCCCAGCATGTCTGGGACCCAACCTAAGACCTCCTCTTCTGCTGGTCCTGTACCACCATGGGGTGGAACCACCTTAGGGGATGGGGCCTGCCCCCTCATGGGAGCGGGCGCGGACAGGACACTGTCATCCATTGTCAGGTCTGGGGATTGGTGCACAGTGAGCTTTGAAAGGAGTTCGGAGATCTGCTATGCCAGCTTGAGGGCCATGTCATACATCTTGAGGGTTAGCCTGCCCATCCTGCTCATTCCCCAGCACAGCCACCTTTGGGGCCATGAAGGTGCAGAGATGACTGCCCATGGGTGGGGACCTCGGTCCCATTGTATCCATTTGGGGGCTCGCGGGCATCCAATCCCCAACCAACCTCCCCATCCAAGGTATTTACTCCCCACATGTGTCATATACCATGCCTGTCTGGTGTCTTGTCTGTCTTCCTACCCAACTACCTCCCAAAATATACTTACTATCCTTCCCCAACATCCCACTCTCACCTTATTAAAAAAAAAAAAAAAAAAAAAAAAAAGGGCAATCTTTTCCCACAAAAAATGTAACCCCATACATAGCTGTCCATTTTGCACACATGTCCAATGGACACATGTAATCTGGTCTAATTGGCTTAACAACACATTACTGTTATCCTCACCCCTCTCTCAGGGGTTGGAGTGTCCAAATTCATCTCCAAATTCTGTACAAATGCACAGCTGTTGCTGTGTCAGAAATGGACAGCTATGGACATTCCCTACATCAATCCTGCACATCCCTAGCTATCACATTGTTTTTCCCTCTGCATGCCCCCCTTTTCTACACTTTCCTATCACCCCTTTTTTCTTGCCCTTTTAAAGAAATTACCATGGTGGTAAGTGAGAGTAAGTTGCAGTAAGCAGCATTAAGTGGCAGTAAGAGAGTTTGCATTATGCTAAGTGATGCCTACAAAGATTAAGCAATTTCCCATTTAACCGTGTTTTGGCATCACTTACCATCATGCAAACCTGCTTAGGACTGCTTAAAACTGCCTTAATCACTCTGTTTCCACCAGTCACTGTTCTGCCCAGCAAAAAATATACAGCCCTTGTGGGGCTTGGACCTAAAATCCTGCATACCATAGCAACAACAATTTACTACTAAGCCATCTGAGCTACAGAAATGACTGATGCTTTTTCAAACATATCATTCAATAGAGTTATTCAACAGTAGGGAAATGATTCTGTAGAATCAGTCAGCTTTTGTATACATATATATATATATATATATATATATATATATATATATATATATATATATATATAGATATATGTGTGTGTGTGTGTGTGTATATATATATATATATATATATATATATATATATATATATATATATATATATATATATATGGATCTACTTCACATGATCGAACTTTAAATGTTCGAATTGCATATGGCTGAGACCATAACATCGAACATTCAAAAGTTCGAACATAGTAAAAAAACAAAACAAAACACAAAAAAAACTAAACATTTCTAGCAGGGGGCAAGCCCCCGTGCACCCTCCACACACAACACTAGTTAATTATACCAACTCCAAGATTGCACTACATTGTGTAAAAGGGAAATATTCCCATTCCGCTGTGTACGAAGATCTCCATTCAGACCGTTCAAACTTTTAAAAGTTCGATCATATGGTCTCGGCCATAAGACATTTGAACTTTTAAAAGTTCAAGCATCTAAAGGGGACCTATTTTAATATATATATATATATATATATATATATATATATATATATATATATATATATATGTAAACATAAATATAAATAAATATATAACAGCTACAAACAAATGCAATCTGAAAGTCATGCTGCTCAGTGCTATAAGTCTAAATCTCAAAATGGACTCACTCAAAGCACTCCTTAAAATGGAGAACATCAACATTTGTGCTGTAACAGAGACCTGGTTCAAGGCAACAGAAAGCACCCCTGCACTACCAAGCTATAACTTATTCCACACCTTTTGGCCCAAAACTTGGACTGAAGCTCCAAAGGTGGTAGTGTTTCCATATTAGTAAAGGATGCACAAACTTCCAGACTGGTAGCCCAACATAACTCATCAGAGATACTCAGGTACAGCTAACATTGGATAAGACAGCGATTTAGGTCTTAGCCTGCTATAGGTCCCCAACCATGTCCCAAGACTCATACTCCATGTACCTAAACACCCTGGAGAATATTAGAGTGCAACCTAACATTGTCTTATTGGTTGACTTCAACTACCCCTCCATTAACTGGGAAAGCTACTCGTGTACCAATGCACTTGCCCAACATTTCTTGGAATTCATTAATTCCAATGGCTTGGGCCATCTCATTCTTACCCCATTGCAGGTTGCAACATCCTTGACCTGGTCATTGCTAACATGGGTGACTGTTGCTGTACACCAGTAATCAAGTCCTCTCTGGTTAGATCTGACCACAAACTAATCACCTTGGAAACCCACATTGCCCCCACCCCCCTGCAAAGGAAACCACCATAAAAAACTTTCTAAAGGTAATTTTAGGCTCCTACAAACAGAGCTGGCTAACTTCACGGCACCCATACAAATGGAGAAAAGTTGCATGACCGCCGAATCATACACCATTGCAATGTATAAACACGTACAGAAATGCATGGATTCCACCATACCCAATAGAACCAAGACGTTCTTTTCCAAAAAAAGGAAGCCAATCTGGTGGCCCCTGCCATAAAGAAACTCTAAAACAGAAGGAGGAAATTGATGCGGAATAAGGTGAAGTCCCAGGACTGGAAAAACTCCCTTAACAGCCTCAACAAAAATGTTGAGATCCCTCATCAAATTCTCCAAAGATAGCTATGAAAACAGAATTGCAACAGATAGTAAAGATAACCACAAGACCTTCTATAGTTATGCAAAGAATCTGTCCAGCAATACACAGATTTGCTCTGAGCTACTGCACAATGGTACCTCTTATACCAAGCCAACAGGTATTGCCAATATACTGTCCAACAGATTCAGTGCCAACTTTACCCCTCCCCTCCCGAAGGACCAATCACAATACCAGTAGATTGCCAGGCACCCAGTATTACTGCTGCATGGGTTAATCCAGCACTGTTAAGCTGGTTGCATACATGTGCACACACATAAACCACTACTTGGTTGATGCACCTTTTGCAGTAATCAGTGTTCTATTTTTGGGTACACAGACGCCATCAATTAATGAGACTCTGATTAACCCCGAATAATGATCAACTGTCCTAGTAGGATTTATTTGACATTTACCCAGTTGCCTGCTACAGCAAAAGACACGTTTTGCAGAGAGCTTACAAAGCATCAAGGGGATCTCATTGTGGAAAGGTGTCAATCAGGAGAAGAGTGGAAAGTGTCAATGCAAACAGTCATCAGACAGTGGATACGATATGGGACAACAGTGACACTGCAATCACCTGGACGTCCATCCAAAATGGATGAAATGACAAGACGACAACTGGCCATGGAGGCTGTCAGGAGGCCTACAGCAACACTGAATGAGCTGTAGGAATGCCTGCCAAGTACTGGGTGAGTACCACCTGTGACAACAATCTTCTGTATTCTCCATATGTCTACCCTATGGGTTACAGTTGCTAGATGGAAGCCTTTTCTTACACAGAAAAATGCCCAGGGCTGGACAAACATTGCCAAACAGTACATCTAGTCTCCCAAAAGCATGTTGGACAATGTGTCATGGTCTGATGTCACCAAGGTTGAACCTTTGGCCCACAATTCAAGAAGTATGTTTGGCCCAAACAACACTTTGCATCACCAAAAGAACACCATCTCCCCAGTGAAGCATGGTGGTGCTGTGGGGTTGCTTTTCATAAGCTGGAACTGGGCCTCTAGTCAAGGCAGAGGGAATTATGAACAGGTCCAACTACCAATCATTTTTGTCCCCAAACCGTTCAGTCATCTGCTAGAAGCTGAAGATGAAAAGGGATTTCACCTGTCAACATGACAATGACCCCAAGCATACATCCAAATCGACAAAGGAATGGCTTCATCAGATGAAAATTACAGTTTGGGAATGTGCCAACCAGATGCCATACCTACATCCAATAGAAAATCTGTGGATTGCCCTGAATAGGGCTGTATACAAGAGCTGCCCTCACAAATTTACATATTTGTAGTGCTGTTGCAAGGAAGACTCGGCAACTATTACAAAGTAAAGATGTGCCATGATGATAGATTCCATCCTAAGAAGACTGAATGCTGTCATTACCTCATCAGGTGCTTCCACAAAGTATCTGTTTAAGGGTGTGCACACTCATGCAACCAGCTTATTGTACTGATTTTAATTTGCATATGTTTCCCCGGGTTCATATTATAAGCACGAAAACTGAATCACGCGAATATGTATTGAGCGACACGTAAAGGGCAAAAGCCCAAAACATCGAATCCCAAACATGATAAAACCAACAAACAAATGCTGTCACTAACTGTTGTATGCAGGGGGGAAAGCCACCCTGCGTCCCCCACACCCCCTCTACTTAAATATACCAACTCTGAGATCGCACTCCATTGAAGCAAAGGGAAGAATTCCCTACGGCGGAATCCATTCATACCTTCAATATCGTGAATATTCGCTCTTTATGTGTCACTCAATACGTGTTCGCGTGATTCAGTTTTCGTGCTTATAATATGAACCTGTTTTCCCATAACAGATTGTTATATTTTCAATGGAATTGTACAGGCTATAGGTCACATTAAAGGTGGGAATTGTTTTGAAATGAGTTATTGTGGTGTCATGTTACGATAGCACAAAGACCAGGCATTGTAACAGGGGTGTGTACACTTATATATCCACTGTAACTGTATGGATTCAGCAATACCTGACCTGTAAAACCCACCTCCATCAAGGTAGAGTAATCCCCTTTGGTGGTCAGCAGCAATACACAAACCACATAATAGTTTGCTATATTGGCTGTACAGGGCCATATAGGTGCAGGCAACAACTTGGAAGCATGTCCACCTCTATATGAACAAGCATGTAAGGTCACAAGTGAGTCCCTGTAAGGCTAACTATGACTACAAATCAGACATATCCACACTGCCAAGGCCAGTCACAAGGGTGTCTCCACATATGTTGTCAGTCTCAGAGGCAACAACACAATTCACCCTGTACTGGTTGTAAATCACACCTCATACACACATGCCATGGCTATAGGCAACCTGCATCAGACAGGTTAGGTGGGAACATCACCCCCCTCTCCTCCCATCCATATAGGAAAATATGCATAGCAACTCCACCCCTCCCCTCATCAGTGGTGAAGAGGTACATATTGCCTACTGAAAGGCAACAACAGCAAGTCTCCATGGGGCCTGATAACATCCCTGTCTGCATCCTACATGATCTCAGGCATGTTCTCACTGTTCCATCACAGACTGTAGTCAAACACAGTCTCGGCAACATCCACACCCCATCCATATGGAAGATGGCCACTGTCATCCCTCTACACAGAAATGAATGGCGAATAGAAGTTTATGCAATTAACTGTCCATCATTAGGGGGAATATGACACATCAGGGCCAGAAGTGCAATGCCAGCTAATATTGTGGTGATAGATTACATGGATATGGTGTAATTTTGAGTGTTGGCAACAAATATCCATTTTTGATATGCAATTTCTGTCCATACTGTTGACAACTGTATGAGGTGCTGTGATGTGTTTCACTGTTTATGTCTTCCAGGTGGGATGCAGCACCCAAGAAGCCCACCCTACTCAAAGGCTGAAACAGCTGAAATTGTGGAAAGCATTGTCCAGAACTACACTGTAATGTTTGGCCATGGCCAGGAACACCTACATGAGTGGACAGCCCTGTGGAATGATCTAGTCCATAGGGTAAATGATTTTGACCTTGACACAAAAACCTATGAGCAGGTCTGGCATCATGCAACTGACCTCATACATAATGCCCGGTGAAGAGCTGCTGCCATAGCCAGAGAAAGCTCAGCCACAGGTGGTGGCCCATCCATGCAGGCCCCACTGACATCCTCCGAGGTGCTCCTCGCCAACCTTGGGGCGCCCACTGCAAGCAGACAACAGCATGCCAAATTCAGCATTGTGGATGTGGGTTCCCCCCACACAATGGACGAGGAGCGTGCAGGTAAGGCCCTAGTGCACATTACTAGAGTACTGTGGCATACATAGTTGTATCTGTAGAGTAGCTACATGCATATGTCAGATAAGATAGTAGTTGTGGATGGGTTTTGGTAATGCACATAAGTGCACATCTGTAGTGCTGGGCAGCATATTTCATAGTATTGGGGGGTTGTACTGTTAATGTGCAGAAATGCTGCTTCTACCTGTATCAAGGCCATATGTGAGTCTGCTGACAATACCTGTCTCCCACATCTATTTAACTCACTCTGGTCTACAAGTGGGACAGCAGCCTGTAGCTGGTGAGTATGTCATTATTTTGTTGTGCTTTGCCAATACATACCTAGCCATATTGCTTGATGTCCATGTTCACTTGTGGTGGTAACTGTAGTGCATCACAGTGGTCACCATGGGGGCCTATCTGAAGGGTAATGTTACATTCCTGCAACATACCTCACAACCTGTCAGTGCAAGGCATCTGGACAAAAACCAACAAACTGGAGAGACAAATGGGCTATTGTAGGGACATGTATGAAACATTAATCCTATACAGTGGATACCAGAAGTGCACACACCCCTGTCAAAATACCAAATGTTTCTGATATATACAATGAGAGGCCACAATATTACATTACACACCTTTTCCAACCTGTAATGTGACCATAACATGAACAATTAACTTGTAAAACCAAACAATATGTTAGGCCACCAAATATGGGGTATACAAACCTTACAATACTCTGGATGCATATGTGTGCACACCCTCCAAATAACATATTGTAGGAGCAGCTTGTGATGTACTGAGAGCATTCACTCTGCTTGGGTACACACCTGCCATCAAGTACAGGGACTCAATGTAACAATGAATAATGGTCCACTATTGGAGCGGTGTATTCATGGCATTTGCTCAGTTGCCTGTACCAGAAGCAGCCATGGCTTGCACACATCTTACAAAGCATTATAGGGATCTCATATTTGAAAGGTATCAGTCAGGAGTAGGGTACAACAAAATTACCACAGCATTGCATATACCATGGAACACAGTGGAGACAGTCATCAAAAGGTAGATTAAATATGGGACAACAGTGCTATTGAAAAAAACAGATGTCCTTCTAAAACAGATGAAAAGACATGTTGAGAACTGGTGAGGAAGGCTGCTAGGAGACATGCAGCAACACTGAGGGACTTGCAGGACTCTCTGGCAAGTACTAGCTGTGTAGTACATGTGGCAAAAATCACCTGGATGCTGCAAAAGTCTGGCCTATGGAGTAGGGTCAGTAGATAGAAGCATATACCCACACCAACTGCCATAAAGGGCTGTGCACAAGTAGCAAAACATAACATCAAGTCTCCCAAAGGCATGTGTTGAAATGTGTAATGGTGTTAATGAGACCAAGTTTCAAACTTACAGCCACTACCCCTAAAGCTACATGTGGTGAATAAGCAACACCTCACTTCACCTGAAGACCACCATCCACATGTTGAAGCTGACTGTTGGCAGTGCCCTCCTTTTGAGTTGCTGATCATTAGCTAGAACTAGGCCTGCAGGCATGGTGGAGGGAATTATGAACAGTTCAAATAACACTCACATGTGGGCCAAAGCCATCAACCATCTGCAAGGCAGCTGAGGAAGGAGAGGGGTTTCAGCTTCCAACACAACAATGACTTGAAACATACATCCAAAGCTACCTAAGAATGGGTCCACCTGAATACAATCAATGGTATGCATTGGGCCAGACAAAGACCAGACTTAACACCAATAGAAAACCCCCAGTGTGACCTCCAACATCTGTGCACATGAGCTGCCCTTGCCTGCTGACAGAGTTGGGGGAACCTTTGCAGGGAAAAATGTCCAAATAATGCCAAGTCAAGATGTGCCATGCTGATACTTCCCTTTCCAGGAAGAGTGACTGCTGTAGTTCACTTAGGTATTTCAAAAAAGCATTGGTTTAAGGGTGTCCACACTTATGCAACCACCATATAATACACATCTCACTCAGTATATTTCACAACTAACACACATTTGTTTGTTTGTTTCTCAATTGGATTGCACAGGTCATATGTCACATTTAAGATGGGTAATGTTTTTGAATGCAGCATTGTGGTCTCAATTTATATGATACTAGACCCTACCATGTTAACAGGGGTGTGTACACTTATCATATCCACGTTACGCTTAGAAGGTTGTTGGTGTAACAGAATTTGTTTGAACATACATTCACTGCTGGTGATGAGGTCTGCAAATCAAATGTATGTAATTAATTTGTTGCATAAATCCTCATATGATCCCAGTTATGTGTCAGATAAACACATAGGGGTTGTAAGGAACAGAACAAACATATGTGCCAGACATCTACACATACTTCAATTATTTGCACAGTTGTGAGGTATGGTCTATAGTAGTTGCCACTGGGCTATACAGGTGAACAGCAATAATGTGTACATGGGTGCAGTGTGTGCTAGGGGAATGGACATCATCTACTAACAGTACTCATGCATCCCAGCAATGTATATTGTTAGTAACAAAGATTGAGAATGGCTGCAATGAATTATGATGATGATGATGATGATGATGAGGGCTGTGTGTCATGCATGTCACTTTTTGGGTAATGTGAGGTCTGTATAATAGCTTTGTGCCACCTCACCTGTAATTGTCTGTGTGCATGTCTATGCCCATGTCTGTGTGCGTGTCTGTGTGTGTGTGGAAGCCAACCATAATGTACAGGTATTAATTTACATTTACCTTTATTGTCTTCCCCTCACAGGTGGCAATGGGGGTTGGGGTCCCTACTGCTGGGAACTGATGTCAGTGTCTCTGCAGACTCTGACAATGATGATAGCCATAGTGAGGCACAGGCAGTGCTGTCAGGGGATAAATCTGTGCCACTGATTGGCATCCCACTGTTGTCCACCCCATCTCCACACACAGCCACAATGCCCACACATACCCCATCACCAGTGGCCATAGATAATGGTGGCATGAGACAGGCAAGTATGGTGACTATGGCAAGTGTGTCTGTAGACACCAGCCATAGCCAGATAACAGGCGAGGTCCCACACAGGCAGATGGGCAGTAGTGCTCAAAGGAGGACTGCTGCCCATCATCCCCCTGTCACAATTACCACTGCAAGTATTCCCAGACTCATGTTTCAGACCATCATGGAGGCACAGGCATGTAGTGAATGTAACACCAGACAGCTTCTCAGGGTCGTGAATGCCACTCTTCTTGCTATGCGTGACAACCTAATCATGCTGATGCCCACTGTTAGTATGCTGAGGTCATGGATAGAGGGTTGGGTGAGATGGTGGGAATCTTTGACTGTGGAATGTCAATCCTTGAAGTAGAATGTCTGTGATAGAGCATGTGGTAGGAGTTGTCCATCGGCCACATGGATGTAGGACAGCAGCATGAACAGCTGAGGGTCCATATGGCTGTGCAGCTACTCGCTCCTGTAGTGGCAATACCAGCAGCATGACTGCAGGAGGGCTTGCATGCAGTGGCCATGGGCACGTGGTCCTGGCCGGTCCCAACAAGAATGCGGATCCACCAGACAGCAGTCACCATCGAGGAGTAGTACTGCATCTGGCCTTATGCCTGGTCATGCCAGTGGGTCCCCTAGCAGGCCCAGTTCCCATGTCTGTGGCCAGAAACGGTGAACTGCACACCCTGCCATGTATGGTCAACAGCTGTCCAAAATACCCCTGTGTAGGGCAGCCACATGGCGTGACTGTGTGCATCCATACACATGCACATCACCATCACAGCCAGTTCACATCCAGACTTGCACACACCACCTCTGCATGGCCCATTTAATGAACAACCCCCCAAACACACACACATGATGTCAACCAAATGGCCCTGCCTAGGCCTTTGGAAAACCCACACCACACCCTGGGCATGTGATGATACCTGTGCCATATCCCTGTCATCCATATCATTGATGCAGGGACATGCTAATATGGTTCTGATGCACAGAGTGAATTTAGTGCAGTTTAGCAATGTAATGTTGTGTAAAGTGTTGCCAGCCAGCAGGTGTAATGGTTGCATATCAGAGTGTGTAGCTGTCCAGCCATGATGCATTATTGTTGTTATTAACTCTGACTGAATGTGTTCTCCATAATGTATTCTGTTTGTCTTCTAGGTCTCTGTGTGTCAGCAGGATATGGTCCTGCAGACATTATCTACAAGGAGTATGGCAGTGTGGTAATACATTGAGTGTGTCATATCCAGGGTACAGCTGTACACAATTAACACATCTGTATAACAGTTTTTGCATATGCCATGTAGCTTATAGGCCTGAGGGGTGTATACAGGTAATTGAATGGTGGCTGATGTCAGCATCTCTTGTACAGTGGATAATGGTAAGTATAGTGGGTGGAACACACCTCAGATTTGTAAATCCCACACACCCAGAGGGTATTATGTTGACTTAATACACAGAGAATACTGCTCACACACACACACACACACACACACACACACACACACACACACACACACACACACACACACACACACACACACACACACACACACACACAATCACAATTGCCAGTGTTGGGTTTGAAATCCCTACTCATCTAGTTAGTGGTAGTACAGTATTATGCAGTTATCACAGTGGCACAGAATTCACAGTCTGTTGAGTTTCCAAAGTACATGTATAGTGAGTAACATCATGTGCCTTTGTAAGGTATGGCAATGTGTGGTGTAGTGGGTGTGACAGGTTTCATACTAATGTCATGCATGAGCGTACATACTCCCAAACACTTCTATACACACCAACACACACACACGTGTGCCAGTACTGTGATTAAGAGCCCTGCCTCTCTAGCTGCTCATTCCATAATGTTGCACACAGCACAGGGGTTACAGGTCTGCAGAGTGTGTACAGGTACCTCTACAGTTGATGCAAAAAGTGGCGCTCATAGAGTGGAACATAGGATGCATGCTGGGAATACGATGGCCTACAGCTGTAATACATGACCACCCAAAGGATAGATTCCTCACTCAAACACACACACTCAGGATACTGGTCTTGCCCCCCCCCCACACACACACATAGATTTGCCAGGACTGAGATTCATAGGATCATGTGTTCATAGGTGTGTACCAGGTTAATGGGCATGGAGCCAAGACAAGCCTAGCCCATGGGATTACCCTGGCATCATGTGACCTGACATTTTTCCCAATGTGTCTATCGACTATTGCCACTTGAGTGATGGCCAGGGTGGTTCATAGGTTTACAGGTAGGTACTAGGCTATCGGCCCTGGGGCTTATACAAGCCCAGCCAAAAAGGTACCCTGGCTTTTGCCACCCAAGAAAATTATTTTTCTGTGCTACTGTCGAGCAGAACCACAGAGGTGATCCCCGGGATGAATTTCCTATTTTCCATCCAATCATCAAGATTATTCTTGAAGAGTGCTAATAAGGAGCTTTGTTTGATATAGATAGGTAGTTTATTCCAGAGTATGGAAAGTCTCTGGGACAGGAATCTATCCCTCCGGCATGTTCTGTTTATTGTGGTGACAAGGTTTAGGTCCCTAGAGCGTGTAGCTCGGAGGGATTGGGATTTCTTTAAGTGGAGCATGTCCAACAGCTCTGGGTTTGACATAGCTTTGTATGTTAGGCAGAGATCACTTCTGAGTAGGCGATATGCTACGGAGTAAAGCTGGAGTTTTTTGAGACGGTCAGCGTAGGGAATCTGTTTGAGGCCAGTAATCCTCTTTGTGAGGTATTTCTGCTGCTTTTCCAGTTGTTGTAGATATCTTGTGAGGTACATACCAAAAGGGGCGTTGTACTCTATAATGGGTCTAATGAGTGATGAGTAGAGGGGAACAATGACCTCTTTTTTTCTGGATGAGAAACATTTTGTGATGAGGTGTGCCATGTAGAAGGATTTCCTGACTACTGTGGTGATGAGATTATCAAAGGAGAGACTACTGTCCAGCTGTGTCCCAAGGCCTCTTATCACACTTTCAGTATTGAGTATACTACTGCCTATGTTGTAGTTCATGGGTACAGAGTTTTTACCAAAGGGGATGACAATGCACCTTTTGGCATTGAGCTTGAGGCCATGGCTTTGACACCAGGCATCTGTCTCAGTGAGGCCCTTTTGTAGGATGTCCACATCGTTAGGAGTTTCGATTATGGCTTCTAGTTTGCAGTCATCTGCGAACTTCATTAGCCAAAGACCTTCTGTGTTAGCCTGTACTTCAGCGAAGTAGATACCAAACAGGAGAGGACCCAGGACTGAACCCTGTGGTACTCCACTTTTCACTGGTCTGAAGTAGGATTTGGAGTCTGCTACTTTCACAGTGTGATTCTGTCGGTGAGCCAGTTGTCAACCCATATTGTGACATAGGGATTTATACCTAGTTTAGTGAGTTTATCTATAATTCCAGAGTGGGGGATGGTGTCAAAAGCCTTGGCGAGTTCTAGATAGGCTGTGTGAACCACATTACCCTCATCTATGGCTTTGGTGACTGCTTCAAAGAAGTCTATCAGGTTTAGGAGACATGAGCTGCCTTTTACAAACCCAAACTGGGTGGGGTCCTGAGTTTGGAGATTACCAATGTCATTGTTTATAAGTTCCATGATGATACGCTCCTTAGCCTTGCAGACCAGGCTCATTAGGCTAATGGGTCGATAGTTTCCAGGGTCTGTGGTGGCTCCCCCTTTGTGGAGTGTGATAACTGTCGCTGTGCGCCATTCAGTGGGCACATATCCTGAGGTGAGGCTATGATTGAACATGGTACTTAGGTGGGGTGCCAGTTTGTTCTGTAGTTCATGTAGAACACAGCCTGGGATGTCGTCAGGTCCCATGGATGCTGTGTTCTTGGCTTTGGATAGTGTGTTTTTTACCTGTGCAGCCGTGATTACAGGAACTTTGCATTCTTCTGGTATAGAGATGGGCCCTTTGGGGGATGACAGAGAGGTAAAGTTAGCACTGAACCTATCTGCCAGGATGTTGGCAATGTCCATTGGTTTTGTATATTTAGTGCCATTGTGCTGTAACTCAGAGCAGATCTGAGTTTTGCCATTGAGATTCTTCACATAGCTAAAGAATGCTTTGTGCTTGTCTTTAGAGTCAGTGGCGATTTTGTTTTCATAACTAGCTTTGGAGGATTTTATGAGGGATCTCAGCTTCTTACTGAAGCTGACCAGGGAGTTTCTCCAATCATGGGATTTTACTCTTTTGCAACAGTTTCTTTCTTCTGTTGTAGAGTTTGTTTATGGCAGGGGACCACCAGATTGGCTTCCTTTTTTGGAGGATAGCATCTTGGTTCTGTTAGGGATTGCACGATCCATGCATTCATGTAAGTGCTTATAAAGTGCATTTGTGTAGGATTCAGCAGTCATACCTCTATTGTCCGTCAGCATGGGTGTCGTGAAGTTTGCCACTTCTGTCTTAAGAAGCGTGAAGTTGGCTTTGGAGAAATTTTTTACTGTGGTTTCCCTAATGGGGGTGGGGGAGGGATGTGGATGTCTAGGGTGATTAGCTTATGGTCGGATCTGACCAACGAGGCATTGACCTCTGGTGTTGAGCACCAGTTGCCCATGTTGGTAATAACCAGGTCTAGGTATTGCTGCCCCTGGTGGGGGTGTGGATAAGTTGATCCATGGCATTGGAATTTATGTATTCCAGAAAACATTGAGCACAAGAGTTGGTACATGAGTAGTTTTCCCAGTTAATGGTAGGTTAGTTGAAATCACCCATTATTAGGGTGTTAGGTTGTACCCTAATATTTTCCAGTGTATTAAGAAATGAGGAGTGGGAATCCTGGGGTATGGTGGGGGATCTGTAGCAAGCTACAATTTGGATTGCGGTCTTGCCCAGAGTTAGTTGCACTTGGATAATCTCGGATGCATTATGCTGAGCAACTAGCCTGGAGGTGTGGATATCCTTAATGAATATGGGCACGCCTCTGCCTTTAGTGTTTCGGTCCAGGTTAGGTGGCCAAAAGGTGTGGTATGGATTATAGCCTAGCAATGCAGGGGTTCTCTCTGGAGCCTTGAACCAGGTCTCTGTCACTGCACAGATGTCAATGTTCTCCATTTTAAGGAGTGCCTCAAGAGAGTGCATTTTGAGGTTTAGACTTCTAGCATTGAGTAGCAATACCCTCAGATTCTTCTTGCCTGTACCTGTTAGGGTGGTGAATTTGTCATTTGAACCTTGCCTAAAAAGGCACTATAGGGGTGGCTAGAGCCTTAGCCAGTATCTGGAATCCCAGGGGTGACAGGCGCAGGCCATCTCTGGCAAAGCATCATGGCTTCTCGATCATGTCATCCCAGGCAGACAGATAGTGGATCCCCTTAGAATGACACCAGAAGCTTAGCCAATTGTTGAAGTCAATCATTTTGTCCTTGTACTGTGGTATCATTCTGGGTGATAGCAGGATGCTACTCAGGGCTAAGGTCATACCTGCCTGGGCTACAAGATCGGACAACTCCTCCATGTCCCTTTTCATGTAGTCGAAGGTGGTACGTCTCAGGTCATTCACACCAACATGGACAATGACAGAGTCATATTTGTACTTGTTGTGGAGTGACCTGAGTGCATGTGTTATGTGGCGGGTCCTGGCACCCGACAGGCAGCTGACAGTAACTTTCTCCTTGTTTAGCCTGGTGAGTGGAACATCAGTGTGCCTGACTATAGAGTCAACTATGACTAGAGTGTTGGGTACGTTGTTATGCCTTATTGGCTGTGGTTGAGTGGCCCACTGAGTTTGTGGGCTATGTGTCATTTGGGTTGTGTTGGGGGGGTGGAGGTTGCTTGTGTTTCTGCTTTGGAGGTCCCTGTTGCTTGGGCAGGTTTATATAATTTCACCTAGTCAAAAGGTACTTCTAAGGTGAATGACATCAACAGGACTACTACATTAGGGTGAGGGGAAGTGTAAAGGGTGGTACACAACTCAAAATGATATAACCCACACATTATATGATTGTCACACAAACACACACACACAGTTGCCAGTACTGGGATTAGAACTCCTCCCTATCCAATTATTTCTACTACAGTGTTATGCAGTTATCAGATGCACCACACAGCTTATACAACTTCACCTAATCCAAAGGTACTTCTAAGGTGAATGACATCAACAGGACTACTAAATTGGGGTGAGGGGAAGACCAAAGAGTGGTACACAATTTAAAATGGTATAGCCCACATATTCTATGATTCACACGCACAAACAGTTGCCAGTATTGAGATTAGAACTCCTGCCTATCTAGTTATTTTTACTCTAGTTTTACACAGTTATCAGATGTGCCGCAGAGCTTATGCAATTTCACTTAGGCCATAGGTACTTCTAAGGTGAATGACATCAACAGGACTACTAAATTAGGGTGGGAGCAGTCTAAAGAGTGGTACACATCTCAAAGTGATACAGCCCACACAGTATATGATTCACACACACACACACACACACACACACACACACACACACACACACACACACACACACACACACACACACACACAAACACACACACACACACGCACACACACACACAAAAACACAGAGTTGCCAGTACTGGGATTAGAACTCCTGCCTATCTACCTGTTTCTACTATAGTGTTACACAGTTATCAGATGCACCACAGAGCTTATACAATTTCACCTCGTCCAAATGTACATCTAAGGTGAATGACATCAACAGGGCTACTAAATTGGGGTGAGAGCGTACTTCTAAGGTGAATGACATCAACAGGGCTACTAAATTGGGGTGAGAGCAATTCTAAAGGGTGATACACAATTCAAAATGGTATAACCCACACAATATATGATTTACACACACACACCCACTAGTATTGAGATTAGAAACCCTGCTTATATAGTTATTTGTACTATAGTGTTACACAATTACTGCATGCACTGCAGAGCTTACTGGACTAACAACTGAACAAAGGTGCTGATAACTGCACAGCTAAAGTAAAGTATGACAGTTGGCAGAAAGTCTGCCTTCAGTTTTTCCCTTACATCTTGCTAGCTATTTCTGTCTTGCACTTCAGATAGCATAATAGCTTTGCACTTCAACAGGTTATTGTATCAATAAGTGTAGCACACCTGGAAGCCATCACCAGTTCTCGATCCTCACAGAATTAGCGCCAGTACTTAGTAGTTATGACCACCCCTCCTGGCATGATTGAAGTGCAGTTTTTTGTGCTTTCACCCATTAACCTGGTGCACTTGTCCATTCTGAGGAACTATTGAAACTGCCTCATGTACACAGACAACTCTCTCCTCTAAACTCCAAACACTCAGACTTGTGAGAGTTATCTCTATATCACCAAATGTGGAAATATGCACTCTCCAGCAAAGATTGCACTATCTGGTCAAGAGGACAGGGTCAACACCTGCACCACACCATGTGGAACACATAGCTCACCACAACACCCACTATGAGTGCCCTGACAAACACTGAAAAACCACGCACTCACCTTGACAGAGGAACTCAATGGACATTTACCCAAACAGCACAGACCAGCAAGACAAACACCCACTGAGACACCACAGCACAGCACATGCCAAAGGACACATATGTCACCTATACAGTGTGCCCCTCAAACTAAGTCCCTAAGGCTAACCACCTTGCACAATACAATAATCATGGGTGACTCAATGTCCCACTCACTAGGTTGGTTATGAAGTAGGTAACCACCAGTTGTCTATTACATGCCAGTATCCAACACATGACACACCCAGTCAGGGCCCTCCACAACAACTACAAGTATCACACTGTCATCATCCATGTGGGTGTAAATGACCGGGTTCCAATTAGATGACCGAAGATGCATTCTTTCAAATGCATCTTGGTCAAACTTGAAAAGACAAAAAGGCAAAATGATGAAGCGGCATATAAGCAATTTTTTCCCTGGGAAAGAAATCGCTTGGCCGCGTCCGTTACTTTGCCATTTTCATCACTGCAGTACGATCTCTGAGTTGGTATATATAAGTAGGGGGTGTGGGGGGCTTTATGTTATGTTTTAAGTGTTTTTTTTTCGGAATAGTGATTTTTCCCCTTGGAAAAAAATCGCTGTTCTAAGCGTTCAAGTTTGTAAGCTTTCATTTACATGGAGTCGATAAATCATTGTTCACTTTTCTAAGTGTTCAATGATTTAATATAGGCCTGAATGACCTGGGACACACCTCCCTGGACTGCATGAGAAGAGACATGGCTGAACTCTCGGTTTATGTGGTCCAGGCAGGTGTGACAGTTCAGTCTGGAGGCTGACACAATAAGGTTAATTTTGCAAAGAAACTGGAGTTTGTTCACTTTTGAGATGGATTTAACAGTAAAGTTAGGTGATAGGCCTTCAGTAATATATAAAAGAGGCAATAACTTGAAGAACATAATGGAAATGAGTAAGAAAGTGTCTTGTAGAATAGATGGGACATTTAAATGTGAGTCAAGTAATTTTTGCAGGTATTTGGTAACTGGGGCTAGTGTTACTATCAACAACAAGGTTTACAAAATTAAAGGAAGATATTCTTGTTCTTCTAAATCAGTGATATATCTTGCTTCCTGCCAGCTTTGCCCTGCATTTTATATGGGGAAAACTGACAGGAAGTTTAAAGACAGGATTTATGAACATGTGTACAGTATAAGGAAAAGTAAGATGGAGAATGCCCTTGCGATGCACTGCAATCGAAATCCTACTCATTCTTTTGTATTTAGAGTTTTAGATCAAATCCTTCCAGACTTTAAAGGGGGCCCATTTCAGTTACTCTTGGAGAGACAAGAATTGATTTGGCAGTTGAAATTACAATCTTATAAGGCTCCTGGGCTGAAAGATAAGGTTTCTGTGTCTTGTATTTTAAAATTAAGAAGCCTTTTATGGTAAATTGGCTGTAACTGTTCTACATTATACAAATTAAAGCCTTTTAGAGTTTTTACATGTGTAGATGAAATTTTTAATATGTCATATATACATCTAAACACATATACATACTTTCACACATGGCTTAATTGTTTATTATAGTACTTTTATTTGAGCGTATTTATTGTTAGGGAGGTTATATTTTACTTTTTTAGGAATGTACCTCTTTTAAAAGTTGATTCATTTGAACACATGACTAATTGGGAGATGCATAAATGTATGCTGGTTGTAGTTTTTAATGTTGTCGGAAGAAGTTTGGCTATAAAGCTGGATGAAAAGCGTTTTGAATAAATTTGTGTGCTTCACATTTATTCACACATTTGTTCTTTAGTTCTTTGTGTTTCAGTTGTCTTTACGTTACTATCAACAAATGATTGACTGCAAAACTGGCTTATGTGTTGTGTGTCATTCTCAGGGGATCCAATATCTCTCTGCTTAGGATAACATGATTGGCAGACCTCAATGCCTTGCCAGAGATAGCCTACATCTGTCACTTCTCGGTTTCCAGGTACTGGCTAAGTGTCTTGCCACCCATATAGTGCCTTATTAGGCAGCATTCAAAATCAAATTATCACTGTAACATCTAGCCATGGATGCAATCTAAGGGTCATGCTGTTCAACAGTTGACATCTAACTGTCAGGATGCAGTCACTAAAAGCACTCCTCAAAGTGGAGGACATTGACATTTGTGTTGTAACAGACACCTGGTTCACACCAGCAGACAGCAGCCCTGCACTAACCGGCTATGATGCATTCCACAGCTGTCAGCCCCAAAACATGGACCACAACTCCAGAGGTGGTGGTGTCTCCATATTCATAATGGCTATGCACACCTACAGATTACTATCCCAGAATAATGCTTCTGAGATACTTCAGGTACAACTGACTTTGGATAATAGTGCAATCCAGGTCATAGCCTGCTATGGGTCCCCATCTTTGTCACTAGACTGTCAATCTACATTCCTCAACACCCTGGCATCTATGAAAGTCCAACCCAACACTTACATAGTAGGAGAGTACAACTACCCATCCATCAAATGGGAAAAGTAGTCAAGCACCAATACACTGGCCCAACACTTCCTGGAATTCATCAGTTCCAATGCCCTGGACCGGCTCATACTGATCCCCAGTAGAGGATGCAACAGCCTTGACCTGTGTTGATTACTTACATATGGGACTGTTGCTCAGCCACTGTTGTTGCAGGGACCTTGGCAATGGTGGGGGGCTGTGTGGCACTTCTCCATCCTGTTCCTGCTGCAGTTGTTTGCACAGGATCATATTGTGTAGCATGGCACATACTATGAACATGTGTGCACATGTGGCTGGAGAGTACTGCACGGCTCCATCAGATATGTCCAGGCAGCAGAACTGTGACTTGCGAATTGCAAACACATGCTCTATGATTATCTTGGTTTGTGCATGTGCTTCATTATGGCATTCTTGCATAGATGTGTGTATGCATTTCTGATGTATGTCATCATCCATGGCTTCAGTGCATAGCCAGCATCCCCCACCAGATGGCCATATGGGATGTCCCACCTGGCAAATCCCTGAATACAGCTGTGCGGAATGCCAGATGTGGGAGTCATGATAGCTTCCAGGGCTGCCAGCAAACACATTCATGATAATGCCCTGGGCTCAATGGCATGTGGTAGCATGGCATCCAAGAACTGGTGGAGTACCCTGGATGCAGATGCCTGTGAGATCCCCATGATGTCCCCAGTAGGTCTTTGGAAAGTACCTGTAGCAAGTATTTTTAAGCCTACACATACCTTAGTATCTACTGGGATGGGTTCCCCTCTGTTCGTTTTGTCTCTGAGGCGAGTCCAGCACAGTTCAACAGGTTGCTGAAGTATGTCCCTGTCCACTCTGTAGCTCTCTACTATCTCCAGGTCATGTAGCCCCTGGTAGGTTACCCTGGGTCTGAACACTCTTCTCCTCCTCCTGAGTCTGTGGCCGTTGTCAGCATTATCCTCTTCACCACCGTCAGCCTCCAGCACATACTGATGTATCAAAGTGATGGCAGTTCCTAGCATTTTTTCAGTTAAAATTCCTAGGTTTACTACAAAGGTGCAGAGCTTGCGGTGAGAGAAGGTAAGAGACTGAGGGGTGTTTGCATACTTTATAGTGGTGTGCTGCAACTACTGCCTGTGTGATTGGCTGTCTATGATACATTCCAGCTGCCAGCTATATTACTCATGTCTTTGAATTGGCCACTGTGAGTGTCAGAGGTATTAGTGTTAATTTGTGCATGATTGCCTTTATTCTGCTGTTGCCCTTTTTTATTTTTTTTTACTTACATCTCCTCCCATTTTCTGCTATGCAGCCACCTGCTAGCTGCATTATTGGGTGCTTCCAATGGCCCAGAGTGAGTTGCAGAGCCCCATATTAGTGATTTCTACTTCATTTCTTCTTTATTGTGCTATTGCCTTTTATTTCTTTTTTTTACATTTCCTCCCATTTTCAGCTATGCAACCACCTGTCGGCTGTAGTATTGGTTGCATTCAGTGGCCCATAGTGAGGTGCAGAGTCCCATATTACTGCTTTGTAGTGCATTTCCCCTGTTCTGCTATTTCCTTTTTTTTTCCTATAGTCTTCCTGTTTAAGCCCCGGGGTGCTCCGTGCAAATCTGTTGAGCTAGTGTAAACAATGCTTTGAAGAAAAGGCTCTGCCATGGATGTGAACATGCTTACTGTTTCTCTGCTTAGTTAAGCACAGCTAAGCTTTATGGGAAACACCATCTCGCTTAACTGTGCTTAGCTAAGCGCAAACCCTGGCAATAGAGCTCCAGTGTGCTTACAGCAAGCATGACACACCCCCATTTGATATCATCTAACTCTACTCATACACAGCCCTGTTTCAGCACCTACACAGTTAGGTGCAGTCTGAAACTTAGAAGAAATTTGTGATTCAGTATAAGTCCACTCATTAACATACACCACTACCTTACTCCATAGTTACTGCACTCATACTGAGCCTTTCCCCTTAACAACCGCTGTTCCCTGGTATTGTTTTCATTCTGCATGCCATTGACTATAACAGCAAGATGCAGATTTCATATTAATTTGTGTTTTTACATTTTTTTTTATTTTCCCCACGATCCTGTTTGAGCGGAGCTACCCTATGCTTAAACGGCGAAGATCGGCCAAAAAAAAAGAATGTCTATTTTTAAAAAATAAACTATTTTAATGCCAATGGCCATATATCTGGCCATTGGCATGCCTAATAAATGGAATACATGCTTTATTTGAGGCTGTCATGCCTCTGTTTTCTTATTTGCAGAAATATATTCGGCTACTAGCTGAATACATTTCTACACCCTACACTGTTCCTGCACGGAGACCTGCCTACTTCCTGGATCGCTAATTCAGCTCATTTGCATGGTTTTCACCAGCAAATGAGCTGATTAGCATAAGGCAGTGGAGTTCGTGCAGGAGTAGTGTAGGAGAGCACGTGCATATCCCGGGAGCTCTATACTGAATCGGTCAGTGGACATATGGACATATTGCATGCAGCAGCTCCTGCACTATTCCTGCACATCGTGCAGGGCTTAGTGAATCCAGGGACACATATATCTATATATATATATATATATATATATATATATATATATATATAGATATATATATATATATATATATATATATATATATATATATATTTTTTTTTAATTTATTTATTTATTTTTAAATATAGATATATGTATACACACACACACACATATATATATATATATATATATATATATATATATTTTTTTAAATATAGATATATGTATACACACACACACACACACATATATATGTGTGTGTGTGTGTGTGTGTGTGTGTGTGTGTGTGTGTGTGTGTGTGTGTATATATATATATATATATATATATATATATATATATATACATAGATATAGGTATAGATATATCATCTACAGCATCACAAAACAGTGGGGAAAGTGCAAATTCTATTTTTAAAATGTTGTAATGTTGACATTTTATTCCTTCAAATTTTTTTTTTGATGTTCTTGAGGGAAGCCAACCAGATACCTGCAGCAATTGGAATGTATGCAAAGGTTACTTACAAAAAGACAGTACAGGGCATAAGCACAACGTCATATGCAGATCACCTCAAAGCCCTATCTCTATACTCAGTCTCCTACAGACTACTGAGAGATGATCTATGCCTAGGTACTAGGCATCCCTGAAACCTGGTCTGATGACCCTTTAAAAAAAACAAACAGCATCAGAACTATTAAATCTAAGGACCTAAATTTTGCTTGCAGCATAACAACACATGTTGGAAAGACAGATATGTATCTCAAAGAATTTCTGTTTTCTGGAATAGACTCTTCATCCACATGGAACAAAGTCCCATCCTAACCCTAATTAAATGTAACTTAGACCATTGGATGGGGAATGGAAAATTCACCCCTGGTCTGGCACCTATGTTTTTGATTGCCAGAGGCAATCAATAAATCATGTCATAACCAGCAATTGCCCCCTGTATAAATGTCTAAAACATATAACTTGTGGGACACATTTGGGTTGCATGGCTAGGCTTACAAAGGCCATAGCCATCATTAGCCTAGTATACACCTATGAACCTATGAAAAGAAATGCAGTTTTTTTTTTTTTTTATTCAGGGAGTCTGAGTACATTAGTTAGACCACAATTTGTTTATAAGCATAAAAGTAGCTAGTAAACAAAAATGAAGTGAAATCTGTGCATGAAAAAAAAATGTCATATAACACAGAAATGCAAACTGTAGTAAACACATTATCTCCAGTGCTTAACTTTACACACAGTGTGATAATTGGCCAAGACTTTCAGCAATTCAGAGTTATGACATATCTGAAAGGAAAAGGTTCAACTAGATGGATTACTAAAAATTTATATTTCCAGTATTTCCAGTAAAAAACAAAAAAAAAGGGGGGTTTTGGACTAGAAGATGTAAAACAAACACTGATTTTCTTTTTTGGTTGGAGGGCTAGATTAATATGATACAGAGTCTTGCCAAACATTCTTGTAGTTCAGTGTAGAAAATACCAATGGAGACCCGATAGCTAAGAATGCATTAAGGCAAGTAGGTATCAAAACTGAGGTAAAGAAGCATGAATCTCTTATAGATGACAAAAGAGAAATCAGAACCTGAACAGAATTTTAAGCTATTCCCTACTACGTCAAAGCAGAGATTCAATCAGAATCAGAAGCACGACTTCATGAGTGGTCCTTATCAGTTCATCAAAAAGTCCGTTAATTGAATGGCATTTTCAGTACAATTACATTAAACATACTGATCGTTGAACATTTCCTTTTGAGACTGTGGTACAGTGAGGATTGGGAAATTTGCCCTTTCCCCACTGTACTGCAATCTTGGAGGTGGTATATATAATTAACAGGGTACGAGGAGAGTTTGATGAAAGGCATTTCCAATGAAATGCCGTTCATTGAAGTTACAGTTCAATGAAGTGATATAGACCCCTTCATGAGTAGAGCAAACAAGATTACTGCTGAAGAAGAGAAAAGGAAATTACCAGTACAATTGGGGGAATAAAATTATTTTCATAAACTGTCTTTCTTAGAGGATGAATTAGTTGAAGGATAAAACTCTCACTTGTATTTACAAGAGAAGAGGCCATGCTTTCCACTTATCAGAATACTAATATAAATAGTATAACTTGGTTAACCTACAGCTAAGCTACACCAATTTCACAATGGCTCATTGTGAAGGTGATACTCTCCCTACAGCTAGAGAAAGACAAAAACAGTTGAAGAATTAAAAGATCGAGCATCTCCTCACCATACCCATACTTTGAAGTAAGACATGACCTGTTCTACTGGGTGACAAAGATAGAGAACAGATACCAAGCACAGTTATTATTTCCAGGCTTTTTAACTTATTCCCTCCAGTACTGCTCTTTTGAGAGAATACCTTTAACTCCCAGGGGGTGTCACTTGAGCCTTTAAAAAATGAAGTTATCACCTTACAGTTCTAAGAAATACTCATTGACAGTGGTCAGAAATCAATACAGTTGTGTTTGCCATCATGTGTGCTTAAAGATAAAATATTCTGATACCTTGTATGTAGCCTGTTTTTGGAATTATTAATACAAATACGAACAAGCGATATTTGACGCCTAGAGGCATAGTAGGAGGTAACTGTAAAAACGTCTGGAAGTGCACTCAGCTGTTAAAGCACTTGTAATGGTGTTAACATATAAACACCTTTTGGGTGATCATTTAGGAAGAGATAAGACATAGGCTAAGTTTTGACTAGACTGTATTGGCCTAGTATTATGACAGGTATGAAGAATTGGTGTGCAACATACCCAGAATAAAAAGCACCCAAATTAAGAGTTAAGAATCTCATTATACCATTACCCATCAGGGAGTCTACCAATCAGTGATTGAAAGACATAAGTACATCCAAGTCATTGTTAATTATGCAAAGAAAAAACAATCTGAGGCAGTGAGTGCATCAGTGAACAGTCAGTTCAAATATTGCTACAAAGGAACTAGTACTGCTCCTTGTGCAAAGTAAGAATAGATTAATGGAGGTAGGAATCAAAACTGAGGTAGAGAAATATGAATCTCTAAACTGATAACAAAAGGAGAATAAGAACTTGAACAGAATTTTAAGCTCTTCCCTGCTACATCAAAGCAGAGAGTCAGTCATAATCAGAAGTATGACTCCAGGAGTAGAGCAAACAAGATAAATACTGAAGAAGAGAAAAGGAAACTACCAGTACCATTGGTGGAAGAAAATTATTTCCATAAGCTGTCTGTTACAGAGGATGAAAAGGTATGGCATCTAGGTCCAAGGAGATCATTGCTCCACTGTATTCAGCATTCCTCAGATGTATCATTGAGTACAATGCCCACTCTGGTATGTACCTAACCACGGATGTCCAAAAATTGGAACATCCACTGAGTTTCAACACTAAAAGAATACAGGGCATAAGTAACCTGTCATATGCAGACCATCTCAAACCCTATCCCTATATTCTGTCTTGGATAATTAAATGGGGAACAGGAAATTCAGACTTGGTTTGGCACCTATGTCTCTAATGGACACAGGCAGCATTATCTCTCAGGCTGTGCTTATAAATGTTTCATCTCCCAAGCTCCTGCTTACAGTTATCAAGGGTAGCAGAAACTACCAGAGATTTGGGATGCATGGCTAGGCTTATAATGGCCTTTGTGTTCATTAAATTTGTACACAGTTATGAACCTATGGATTAGATGAAGGGATTTTCCTTCATCAGACAAGTCACCCAATTCATGTCAGGTGTAATGCGTGCACTTTGTCAATGTTTTAAAGTGAAATAGCTAATGGCATCTGTATATCACTTGCAAACAGATGGGCTAGTTGAGCATTTTAATAAAACTTTGGAGCCTCTATTGCAAATGCCTGCTGTTATTAATAGAATAAAATGGTACCAAGTGCTTCTTATCTTATCTTTACTCTAAGCGAAGCACCCCAAGCTTCAATGGGATTCACACCATTTGAGCATTTATATGGCAGCTATCCACTAGTCTTGTTAGGTATAGAAAAAGATCAACACTTCCTTAAACAATGAGGCAGGGCATTTTATAGAGTTACAGAATATGTTAAGAAATACAGTTTCAGTAGTAAGACAGCATACAGGTAAACCACAGGCGAGACAACAGAAAGCATATAACAAAAATGCTCGATTCAGACAATTTTAAACCAGTGGCTGAAGTGCTTGAGTCAGTACTTACTATCGAAAGCAGGTTCCTTCCAAAGTGGCAAGGACCTTTAGAAATTGTAGAAAAATCACTGAGCAAATTTTAAGGCAAGATAAACTCAAAAGGAAACCAGAGCAGTTAATACCATTAGAGCAGTTCATGCCTGTAGAATACAGCATTGCTGATCTTATATCTTGCAGAGTTGTGGTGACCACCTTTTATCATAATGTTGTTATCAAACTGGAAATAAGTACTTCTGTAGTAGAAGACAAAGGCTACAAGTGTTGTTAGACTCAATAAGCACAACTGCATTACTTAGATCAAAATATCTCTGAACTTAAAACAACTATCAAACAGACACTTCAAGTAGTACGTACACAAGAACACAAACTAGATTAGACTAGATTTAGATAAACCCCAGGATTCACAAAGCTCCATGTCAGAATAGAGTTATTCCAACACGGAGTGGTTTGTGTCCGTATAGTATTAGCGTGAACTTTCTGATGGATGAAGGTGTGCTGCTGTAGTCTAAAATGGACATGGTTCTGTGTATGAGTGCAGGGGGCATGTCGGAGCAGTTCACGTATAATACACATGCCGCCTGCACTCCAGAATTGCTGTTTGACAATTCAAAAGCAGAGAGGATGTCTGCTGACACAGTAAGTGTCCATGGCATGCCTTCAACTTTATAGATTGTTACAGAATGTCCAGATTTATGCCTCATAGATGTGTTGCACCTAAAATGTGTTCTGCAGTGGCAAACAGCTGAGGAGTGAAGTCTGTAAATAATGAGAAAGATTTGAGTGTAAGACTCCACATCCATCAAAAAGTTCACGTTAATGCAACACCTATTATTCTGTCAACTTTGTAAGTTTGTAAGAGCAATATTTAAAACCTGTCCCTATTTGTCCCCACATCATGAAAGGCTTTGTCCAGATTGTTTGCTCTAAGAGTTTGAGAGGTATGACTACATACCCTCTATAAAATTCATGCTAAAGCAAACCTGTCATCCCATCAATGTTCTAAGTGTGATGAAACATAAGCACAGCCCCCCATAATGTTCCAGCACAGATAATTGTGCAGAATGGTGTAGAAAGCAATGTGCATATGCCTACATTAAACAAAATTAAATCACATATTTAATTTTTTGTTTCTGTCCGCAATAAAGTTTAAGCATAACCGAGCAGGTGTACACTTCGCACAGCTGTGCTTAGCATAGCTTAAAAATCTGAAGGAGTTAAATAGAAATATATGAGCTAAACAAGTAATCTGAAATAGCATAGTGGTTAGAGCTGCTGCTTAACATGCAGCCATTCATGATTCAAGCCCTACTGAAGTCTTTTCACTTTTATATGTGAAAGCAGTTGTAAATTAATTTTTATGAATTGGAATGATACTTGTAAGTCATATGCCTCACATGATGTATGGTACTGTAGGGCTGGGAAAATGCCACAGGAAAATGTAAAAACTTTTTCTATGTTTTTTTAAATAATTGTTTGTGGCCAGTTCAGCCTGCTGCAGCTCTGCTGAAACAAGCTAATGATTGCTTAAGCATGAAAATATAAGCAATCCTTAGCAACTGTAAGCTTTGCTTAGCTGGTTTAAGCCTTGTTAAGCAGATTTGCACAGAGCTAAGCATAGCTTAGCATATTTGAATATCGGCCAATCACAGAAAAGTGCAGGAAGATGGCCTTATTTAAACCGTTCAGGTGGGAATACAGCCATATCTCTTTGAGTCTGATCAAGGCAGCAATAATGGCAGGTGTAGGAGAAGGTGTTCGCTTCTGAGTGCAATGCTGGGGCATCCAAGAATCCAGGGTTATGATTGGACTCCTTATCAAAGACCACGAACCTAGACTGCTGCAGGGCCAGTACCAGGACTCCCAGTGCAAAGTGGAGACCTGGGACTGTCTGGCACATGATCTCACCAGTGCCACTGGCATACCCCGAACTGGTGAACAGGTGTGTCATCACTGTGATGACCTAAAGCATCGGAAGGGTGAACTCTTAGCCCAGTGGATCCAAGAGGCATGAGCGGAGGACGTCCCAGATGTTTGTAAGTATCCAGTCTGTGTATTTGTAAATTATTAAAAAATTGTATATGTTACCGTACAGGTGTGCTTAATGTGTGTTCTTTCCCCATAGAGCTGCCGATGAGAGGGCTGTGAACATTGATGCCTGTGCAGACTGCCTGCTCCAACTGCGCTGAGAGTTTGGTGAGTACATAAATATTTGTAATATCTACTGTAATAAATCAGAAATAGTAAAGGTAGTACTGTCTGTATATATAATTGTGCTCTAACTGTACTGAATAAATGCATGTGTCAGGCTGCCAGTGTTAGAACTCAGTAGTGCCAGCTGCTGTGTTATACAGAGTTTTGTAGCAAACAAGGTACAATTGAGGAGAGGAAGAGTAGGACATGTATTAGGCTGTCTGAAAGAACCTGCTAAGAAACTGCTGTGTCAGGGCTACTGTAACAGTTACAAATGAGAAGCAGTCCTCCTGTGCAGATCATGCAGTAATACTAACTGGATTTCTGAGTTGTAGAAAGAGTTGTTATGTCAAAAATAATAAAGCTGACTACCACAAACTGTTATTTTTCATTTGTCTTGTATCAGAAAAGTACAATTGTGTAGCTGCTGCAGCATGCAGTAACTAAGGTGAAGTGATGTAGCACTGTTCGTCTGCATAGTTCCGTGGGTGCTGTTACTGGCTTTGGATAGTGTGTTTTACCTGTACGACATGATTACAGGAACTTTGCATTCTTATAGTATGAAGATGGTTGTAGGGGATGACAGAGGTAAAGTTAGCACTAGACCTATCTGCCCAGGATTTTGTAATATCAGATTGGTTCCTGTATATTTGGTGCCATTGTGCTGCTGTACTCAAGGTAGATCTGAGTGTTGCCAGTGAGATTCTTGACATAGCTGCATAGGAATACTTTTAGTTTATCTTTAGAGGTCAGCTGGTGATTTTGTTTTCTGTAACGCCTTAGCTTTGGAGGATTTTATGGGGATCTCAACTGTACTAGGAGCTGACCAGAATTTCTCCAATCATGGATTTACTTTCTTTTGCAACAGTTTCTTTCTTCTGTTGGCGGTTTGTTGTAGGGACCGCAGGTTGGCTTCCTTTTTTGGATGACATCTTGTTCTGTAGGGATTGCTGATCATACTGCCCAATGTAGTGCTGCCAAGTACATTTGTGTAGGATTCAGCAGTCCCATACCTCTGTGTAGGATTCAGCAGTGCTTGCCTCCTGTGTCCCTCAGCATAAGGGTGTCGTGATGTTTGCCACTTCTGTCTTAAGAAGCGTGAAGTTGGCTTTGGAGAAATTTTTTACTGTGGTTTCCCTAATGGGGGGGGGGGGGGTGTGGAGGTCTAGGGTGATTGGCTTGTGGTCGGATCTGACCAAGCGGTGACCTCTGGTTGAGCACCAGTTGACCATGTTGATAATGACCAGGTCTAGGATATTGCTGCCCCTGGTGGGGGTGTGGATAATTTGATCCAAGGCATTAGAATTTTGGAATTTATGAATTCCAGAAAACATAGAGCAAAAGAGTTGGTACATGAGTAGTTTTCCCAGTTAATGGTGGGTTAGTTGAAATCACCCTTATTAGGGTGTTAGGTTGTACCCTAATACTTTCCAGTGTATCAAGAAATGAGGAGTAGGAATCCTGGGGCACGGTGGGAGATCGTATCAAGCTACAATTTCGATTGTGGTCTTGCCCAGAGTTAGTTGCACTTGGATAATCTCGGATGCATTATGCTGAGTAACTAGCCTGAAGGTGTGGATATCCTTAATGAATATGGACACGTCTCCACCTTTAGTGTTTCGGTCCAGGTTAAGGGGCCAAAAGGAGCGGTATGAATTACAGCCTAGTAAAGCAGGGGTGCTCTCTGGAGCCTTGAACGAGGTCTCTGTCACTGCGCAGATGTCAATGTTCTCCATTTTAAAGAGTGCCTCGAGTGAGTGCATTTTGAGGTTTAGACTTCTAGCATTGAGTAGCAGTACCCTCAGATTCTTCTTGCCTGTACCTGTTAGGGTGGTGAATTTGTCATTTGAACCTTGCCTAAAAAGGCACTATAGGGGTGGCTAGAGCCTTAGCCAGTATCTGGAATCCCAGGGGTGACAGGCGCAGGCCATCTCTGGCAAAGCATCGTGGCTTCTCGATCATGTCATCCCAGGCAGACAGATAGTGGATCCGCTTAGAATGACACCAGAAGCTTAGCCAATTGTTGAAGTCAATCATTTTGTCTTTGTACTGTGGTATCATTCTGGGTGATAGCAGGATGCTACTCAGGGCTAAGGTCATACCTGCCTGGGCTACAAGATCGGACAACTCCTCCATGTCCCTTTTCATGTAGTCGAAGGAGGTACGTCTCAGGTCATTCACACCAACATGGACAATGACAGAGTCATATTTGTACTTGTTGTGGAGTGACCTGAGTGCATGTGTTATGTGGCGGATCCTGGCACCCGACAGGCAGCTGACAGTAACTTTCTCCTTGTTTAGCCTGGTGAGTGGAACATCAGTGTGCCTGACTATAGAGTCACCTATGACTAGAGTGTTGGGTACGTTGTTATGCCTTTTTGGCTGTGGTTGAGTGGCCCACTGAGTTTGTGGGCTACGTGTCATTTGGGTTATGTTGGGGGGTGGAGGTTGCTTGTGTTTCTACTTTGGAGGTCCCTGTTGCTTGAGCAGGTTTATATAATTTCACCTAGTCAAAAGGTACTTCTAAGGTGAATGACATCAACAGGACTACTACATTAGGGTGAGGGGAAGTGTAAAGGGTGGTACACAGCTCAAAACGATATAACCCACACATTATATGATTGTCACACAAACACACACACACACAGTTGCCAGTACTGGGATTAGAACTCCTCCCTATCCAATTATTTCTACTACAGTTTTATGCAGTTATCAGATGCACCACACAGCTTATACAACTTCACCTAATCCAAAGGTAATTTCTAAGGTGAAATGAGACATCAACAGGGACCAATAAATTGGGGTGAGGGAAGGGCCAAAGAGTGGTACACAATTCAAATGGCAGCCCACATATTCTATGATTCACATGCACAAACAGTTGCCAATAGATTAGAACCTGTCATCTAGTTGCTTTTACTCTAGTTTTTACACAGTTATCAGATGTGCCGCAGAGCTTATAATTTCAATTCTAGCCATGTAGGCACTTCTGGGGTGAATGTTCTGACATCAACAGGGACTAATAAATTAGGGTGGGAGCAGCTCCAAAGAGTGGTACACATCTCAAAGTGATACAGCCCACACACAGTATATGATTCACACACACGCCACACACTCCACACACACACACACACACACACACACACACACACACACACACACACACACACACACACACACAATAAAACACAGAGTTGCCAGTACTGATTAGAACTCCTGCCTATCTACCTTGTTTCCTACTTATAGTGTTACACAGTTATCGATGCACCACAGCTTATACAATTCTCACCTCGTCCAAATGTGCATCTATATGGTGAATGACATCAAATAGGCTACTAAATTGGGGTGGTAGCAATTCTAAAGGGTGATAATAACTCAAATGGTATAACCCACAATATAAGGGATTTTACACACACACACACACTAGTATTGAGATTAGAAACCCTGCTTATATAGTTATTTGTACTATGTGTTACACAATTACTGCATGCACTGCAGAGCTTACTGGACTAACAACTGAACAAAGGTACATAACCCCAATAGCTAAAGTAAAGTATTACAGCTGCAGAAAGTCTGCCTTCAGTTTTTCCTTTACACTCCTTGCTAGCTATTTCTTGGTCTTGCACTCTCAGATAGCATAATAGCTTTGCACTTCAACAGTTATTGTGACTAATAAGTGTAGCACACCTGGAAGCCATCACTCAGTTCTCGCTTCCCAGAATTAGCCATACTTAGTAGTTATGACCACCCTCCTGGCATGATTGAAGTGCAGTTTTTTGTGTTTTCTACCCATTGGGTGCACTTGTACACTTGGAGGAACTATTAAAAACGCCTTCATGTACACACAACTCTCTCTAAACTCCAAACACTCAGACTTGTGAGAGTTATTCCTATATCAATAAATGTGGAAATATGCACTCTCTCCAGCAAAGATTGCACTATTCGGTCAGAGGACAGGGTCAACACCTTGCACCACACCATGGAACACATAGTCACTCACAACACTCACATGCCCTGAAACAACTCTGAAAGTCCACACGTCCCATAAACCCACCATGTTTCACCGCACTCAAATATAAAACAACCACTGGAGACAATTTTCACAGCACAGCACACAAAGGACACATATGTCAATGCATATACAGTGCCCTCAAACTAAGTCCCTAAGCAATCCACCACCTTGCACAATACAATAATCATGGGTGACCCAATGTCCCACTCACCTTAGGGTTGGTTATGAAGTAGGTAACCACCAGTTGTCTATTACATGCCAGTATCCAACACATGACACACCCAGTCAGGGCCCTCCACAACAACTACAAGTATCACACTGTTATCATCCATGTGGGTGTGAATGACCGGGTTCCTATTAGATGACTAAAGATGCATTTTTTTCTAATGCATCTTGGTCAAACTTGAAAAGACAAAAAGGCAAAATGATGAAGCGGCATATACAAATTTTTCCCCTGGGAAAGAAATCGCTTTGGCCGCTTTCTACGCCATTCGCTACTTTGTGGCCATTTTCACTGCAGCAACAATCTCTGAGTTGGTATATATAAGTAGGTGTGGGGGGCTTTATGTTATAAGGTTTTGGTGTTTTTTTTTTCTGAATAGCAATTTTTCCCCTTCTGGAAAACAATCGCTGTTCCAAGCATTCAAGTTTGTAAGCTTTTCATTTACATGGAGCTCGATAAATCATTGTTCACTTTTTCAAGTGTTCAATGATTTAATATAGGCCTGAAAATGACCTGTGGGACACACCTCCCTGGACTGCACATGAGAAGAGAGACATGGCTGAAACCCCTCGGTTTATGTGGTCCAGGCAGGTGTGTGACAGTTCAGTCTCTGAGGCTGACAATAATATGGTTAATTTTGCAAAAGAAACTGGAGTTTGTTCACTTTTGAGATGGATTTAACAGCAAAGTTTAGGTGATAGGCCTCAGTAATATATGTAAAGCCAAGCTAAATAACTTGAAGAACATAATGTTTGTTCGAGTAAGAAAGTGTCTTGTAGAATAGATGGGACATTTAAATGTGAGTCAAAGTAATTTTTGCAGGTATTTGGTAACTGGGGCTAGTGTTACTATCAACAACAAGGTTGTCACAAAATTAAAGGGAAGATATTCCTTGTTCTTCTAAATCAGTGATATAGGCTTTGCTTCCCCTAGCCAGCTTTGCCCTGGGCATTTTATATGGGGAAAAACTGACAGGAAGTTTTAAAGACAGGATTTATGAACATGTGTACAGTATAAGGAAAAGTAAGATGGAGAATGCCCTTTAAGCATGCACCTGCAATCAGAAATCCCACTCCATTCTTTTTGTATTTAGAGTTTTAGGATCAAATCCTTCCAGATCTCTTAAGTAAGGGGCCCATTTCTCTAGTTACTCTTGGAGAGACAAGAATTGATTTTGGCAGTTGAAAATTGTCAATCTTATAAGGCTCCTGGGCTGGAAAGCATACAGTTTTCGCGTGTCTTGTATTTTAAAATTAAGAAGCCTTTTATGTGGTAAATTGGTCTGTAACTGTCTTCCTATTATTATACAAATTTAAAAGCCTTTTAGAGTTTTTACATGTGTAGATGAAATTTTTAATATGTCTATATATACATCTAAAACGTCATATACATACTTCTCTGCCACGATGGCTTAATTGTTTATTATAGTAACTTTTATTTGAGCGTGTTTATTGTTAGGGAGGTTATATTTTACTCTTTTAGGAATGTACCTCTTTTAAAAGTTGATTCATTTGAACACATGACTAATTCAGAGATGCATACATGTATGCTGGTTGTAGTTTTTAATGTTGTCGGAAGAAGTTTGGCCATTATAAAGTTGATGAAAAGCGCTGCTGAATAAATTTTAGTGTCCCTTCACATTTATTCACACATTTGTTCTTTAGTTCTTTGTGTTTCAGTTGTTCTTTACTGCTACTATCAACAAAATGATTGACTGCAAACTGGCTTATGTGTTGTGTGTCATTCTCAGGATCCAATATCTCTCTGCTTAGGGATAACATGATTGCAGACCTCAATGCCTTTGCCAGAGATAGCCTGCATCTGTCACTTCTCGGTTTCCAGGTACTGGCTAAGGTCTTGCCACCTCTATAGTGCCTTTATTAGGCAGCATTCAAAATCAAATTATCACTGTAACATCTAGCCATGGATGCACCTATAATAAGGGTCATGCTGTTCAACAGTTGACATCTAACTCGTGAGGGATGCAGTCACTAAAAGCACTCCTCAAAGTGGAGGACATTGACATTTGTGTTGTAACAGACACCTGAGTTCACACCAGCAGATGCCAGCAGCCCTGCACCTAACCGGCTATGATGCATTCCACAGCTGTCAGCCCCAAAATACAGTGGACTTCTACACCTCCAGAGGTGGTGGTGTCTCCATATTCATAATGGCTATGCACTGTCTCCACAGATTACTATCCCAG
This sequence comes from Protopterus annectens, assembly GCF_019279795.1. Lineage (NCBI taxonomy): Eukaryota > Metazoa > Chordata > Ceratodontiformes > Protopteridae > Protopterus > Protopterus annectens. The sequence continues at coordinate 1,043,192,056 of NC_056726.1, forward strand.
AATAATGCTCTTCTGAGATACTTCAGGTACAACTGACTTTGGATAATAGTGCAATCCAGGTCATAGCCTGCTATGGGTCCCCATCTTTGTCCCTAGACTGTCAATCTACATTCCCCTCAACACCCTGGCATCTATGAAAGTCCAACCCAACACTTACATAGTAGGAGAGTACAACTACCCATCCATCAAATGGAAAAAGTAGTCAAGCACCAATACACTGGCCCAACACTTCCTGAATTCATCAGTTCCAATGCCCTGGACCGGGCTCATACTGATCCCAGTAGAGGATGCAACAGCCTTGACCTGTGTTGATTACTTCTACATATGGGACTGTTGCTCAGCCACTGTTGTTGCAGGGACCTTGGCAATGGTGGGGGGCTGTGTGGCACTTCTCCATCCTGTTCCTGCTGCAGTTATTTGCACATGTGGATCGGGCTGTGTAGCATGGCACATACTATGAACATGTGTGCACATGTGGCTGGAGAGTACTGTGTTGCTCCATCAGATATGCGTCCAGGCAGCAGAACTGGCGGACTTTGGGCGAATTGCAAACACATGCTCTATGATTATCTTGGTTTGTGCATGTGCTTCATTATGGCATTCTTGCATAGATGTGTGTATGCATTTCTGATGTATGTCATCATCCACGGCTTCAGTGCATAGCCAGCATCCCCCACCAGATGGCCATATGGGATGTCCGACCTGGCAAATCCCTGAATACAGCTGTGAGGAATGCCAGATGTGGGAGTCATGATAGCTTCCAAGGCTGCCAGCGCACACATTCATGATAATGCCCTGGGCTCAATGGCATGTGGTAGCATGGCATCCAAGAACTGGTGGAGTACCCTGGATGTAGATGCCTGTGAGATCCCCATGATGTCCCCAGTAGGTCTTTGGAAAGTACCTCCTGTAGCAAGTATTTTTAAGCCTACACATACCTTAGTATCTACTGGGATGGGTTCCCCTCTGTTTGTTTTGTCTCTGAGGTGAGTCCGGCACAGTTCAACAGGTTGCTGAAGCATGTCCCTGTCCACTCTGTAGCTCTCTACTATCTCCAGGTCATGTAGCCCCTGGTAGGTTACCCTGGGTCTGAACATTCTTCTCCTCCTCCTGAGTCTGTGGTGGTTGTCAGCATTATCCTCTTCACCACCGTCAGCCTCCAGCACATACTGATGTATCAAAGTGATGGCAGTTCCTAGCATTTCTTTAGTTAAAATTCCTAGGTTTACTACAAAGGTGCAGAGCTTGGGGTGAGAGAAGGTAAGAGACTGAGGGTTTTTGCATACTTTTTATAGTGTAAGTAAAGCTGCAAACTACTGCCTGTGTGATTGGCTGTCTATGATACATTCCAGCTGCCAGCTATATTACTCATGTCTTTGAATTGGCCACTGTGAGTGTCAGAGGTATTAGTGTTAATTTGTGCATGATTGCCTTTATTCTGCTGTTGCCCTTTTTTTTTTTACTCTTCTACATCTCCTCCCATTTTCTTTGCCATATGCAGCCACCCGTTGTAAGCTAGTTGCATTATTGCGCTTCCAATGGCCCAGAGTGAGCTGCAGAGCCCATATTAGTGATTTCTACTTCATTTCTTCTTTATTGTGCTATTGCCTTTATTTCTTTTTTTTACATTTCTCCCATTTTCAGCTATGCAAACCACCTGTCGGCTGTAGTATTGGTTGCATTCAGTGGCCCATAGTGAGGTGCAGAGTCCCATATTACTGCTTTGTAGTGCATTTCCCTCTGTTCTGCTATTTCCTTTTTTTTCCTATAGCTCCCCATGCTAAGCCCCCGGGTGCTCCGTGCAAATCTGTTGAGCTAGTGTAAACAATGCTTTGAAGAAAAGGCTCTGCCATTGATGTGAACATGCTTACTGTTTCTCTGCTTAGCTAAGCACAGCTAAGCTTTATGGGAAACACCACCTCGCTTAACTGTGCTTAGCTAAGCGCAAACCCGGGCAATAGAGCTCCAGTGTGCTTACAGCAAGCATGACACACCCCCATTTGATGTCATCTAACTCTACTCATACACAGCCCTGTTTCAGCACCTACACAGTTAGGTGCAGTCTGACACTTAGAAGAAATTTGTGATTCAGTATAAGTCCACTCATTAACATACACCACTGCCTTACTCCATAGTTACTGCACTCACACTGAGCCTTTCCCCTTAACAACACTGTTCCCTGGTATTGTTTTCATTCTGCATGCCATTGACTATAACGGCAAGATGCAGATTTCATATTAATTTGTGTTTTTACATTTTTTTTTATTTTCCCCACGATCCTGTTTGCGCGGATCTACCCTATGCTTAAACGGCGAAGATCGACCAAAAAAAAAGAATGTCTATTTTTAAAATATAAACTATTTTAATGCCAATGGCCATATATCTGGCCATTGGCATGCCTAATAAATGGAATACATGCTTAATTTGAGGCTGTCATGCCTCTGTTTTCTTATTTGCAGAAATATATTCGGCCACTAGCTGAATACATTTCTATACCCTACACTGTTCCTGCACGGAGACCTGCCTACTTCCTGAATTGCTAATTCAGCTCATTTGCATGGTTTTCACCAGCAAATGAGCTGATTAGCATAAGGCAGTGGAGTTCATGCAGGAGTAGTGTAGGAGAGCACGTGCATATCCCAGGAGCCCTATTCCTGCACATCGTGCAGGGCTTACTGAATGCAGGGACATATATATATATATATATATATATATATATATATATATATATATATATCTATATATATATATTTATATATATATATATCTATATATATATATTTTTTTTAAATATAGATATATGTATACACACACACACACACACACACACACACACACACACACACACACACACATATATATATATATATTTTTTTTTTTAATATAGATATATGTATACACACACACACACACACACATATATGTGTGTGTGTGTGTGTGTGTGTGTGTGTGTGTGTGTGTGTGTGTGTATATATATATATATATATATATATATATATATATATACACACATACATAGATATAGGTATAGATATATCATCTACAGCATCACAAAACAGTGGGGAAAGTGCAAATTCTATTTTTAAAATGTTGTAATGTTGACATTTTATTCCTTCAAATTTTTTTTTGATGTTCTTGAGGGAAGCCAACCAGATACCTGCAGCAATTGGAATGTATGCAAAGGTTACTTACAAAAATACAGTACAGGGCATAAGCACAACGTCATATGCAGATTACCTCAAAGCCCTATCTCTATACTCAGTTTCCTACAGACTACTGAGAGGTTATCTATGCCTAGGTACTAGGCATCCCTGAAACCTGGTCTGATAACCCTTTTAAAAAAACAAACAGCATCAGAACTATTAAATCTAAGGACCTAAATTTTGCATGCAGCATAACAACACAGGTTGGAAAGACAGATATTTATCTCAAAGAATTTCTGTTTTCTGGAATAGACTCTTCATCCACATGGAACAAAGTCCCATCCTAACCCTAATTAAACATAACTTAGACCATTGGATGGGGAATGGAAAATTCACAACTGGTCTGGCACCTATGTTTTAGATTGCCAGAGACAATCAGTAAATCATGCTATAACCAGCAATTACCCCCTGTATAAATGTCTAAAACATATAACTTGTGGGACACATTTGGGTTGCATGGCTAGGCTTACAAAGGCCATAGCCATCATTAAAATGGGTGGCGAAAGCCAAACACATTCTGGCTAGGCTTATAAATGCCCTAGGGCAGATAGCCTAGTATGAACCTATGAACCTATTAGCCTAGCATACACCTATGAACCTATGAAAAGAAATGCAGTTTTTTTTTTTATTCAGGGAGTCTGAGTACATTAGTTAGACCACAATTTGTTTATAAGCATAAAAGTAGCTAGCAAACAAAAATGAAGTGAAATCTGTGCATGAAAAAAATGTCATATAACACATAAATGCAAACCATAGTAAACACATTATCTCCAGTGCTTAACTTTACACACGGTGTGATAATTGGCCAAGACTTTCAGCAATTCAGAGTTATGACATATCTGAAAGGAAAAGGTTCAACTAGATGGATTACTAAAAAGTAATATTTCCAGTATTTCCAGTAAAAAAACAAAAAAAAGGGGTTTTGGACTAGAAGATGTAAAACAAAGACTGATTTTCTTTTTTGGTTGGAGGGCTAGATTAATATGATACAGAGTCTTGCCAAACATTCTTGTAGTTCAGTGTAGAAAATACCAATGGAGACCCTAGAGTTAAGAATGCATTAAGGCAAGTAGGTATCACAACTGAGGTAAAGAAGCATGAATCTCTTATAGATGACAAAAGAGAAATCAGAACCTGAACAGAATTTTAAGCTATTCCCTATTATGTCAAAGCAGAGATTCAGTCAGAATCAGAAGTACGACTTCATGTGTGGTCCTTACCAGTTCATCAAAAAATCAGTTAATTGAATGGCATTTTCAGCACAATTACATTAAGCATACTGATCGTTGAACGCTTCCTTTTGAGACTGTGGTACAGTGAGGATTGGGAAATTTGCCCTTTCCCCACTGTACTGCAATCTTGGAATTGGTATATATAATTAGCAGGGTACGAGGAGAGTTTGATGAAAGACATTTCCAATGAAATGCCATTCGTTGAAGTTACGGTTCAATGAAGTGATATAGACCCCTTCATGAGTAGAGCAAACAAGATTACTACTGAAGAAGAGAAAAGGAAACTACCAGTACCATTGGTGGAATAAAATTATTTTCATAAACTGTCTTTCTTAGAGGATGAATTAGTTGAAAGATAAAACTCTCACTTGTATTTACAAGAGAAGAGGCCATGCTTTCCACTTATCAGAATACTAATATGAATAGTATAACTTTATTAACCTACAGCTAAGCTACACCAATTTCACAATGGCTCATTGTGAAGATGATACTCTCCCTACAGCTAGAGAAAGACAAAAACAGATGAAGAATTAAAAGATCGAGCATCTCCTCACCATACCCATACTTTGAAGTAAGACATGACCTGTTCTACTGGGTGACAAAGATAGAGAACAGATACCAAGCACAGTTATTATTTCCAGGCTTTTAACTTATTCCCTGCAGTACTGCTCTTTTGAGAGCATACCTTTAACTCCCAGGGGGTGTCACTTGAGCCTTTAAAAAAATAAGTTCTCACCTTACAGTTCTAAGAAATACTCATTGACAGTGGTCAAAAATCAATACAGTTGTGTTTGCCATCATGTGTGCTTAAAGATAAAATATTCTGATACCTTGTATGTAGCCTGTTTTTGGAATTATTAATACAAATACGAACAAGTGATATATGGCGCCTAGAGGCACAGTAGGAGGTAACTGTAAAAATGTCTGGAAGCGCACTCAGCTGTTAAAGCACTTGTAATGGTGTTAACATATAAACACCTTTTGGGTGATCATTTAGGAAGAGATAAAACATAGGCTAAGTTTTGACTAGACTGTATTGGCCTAGTATTATGAAAGGTATGAAGAATTGGTGTGCAACATACCCAGAATAAAAAGCACCCAAATTAAGAGTTAAGAATCTCATTATACCATTACCCATCAGGGAGTCTACCAATCAATGATTGAAAGACATAAGTACATCCAAGTCATTGTTAATTATGCAAAGAAAAAACAATCTGAGGCAGTGAGTGCGTCAGTGAACAGTCAGTTCTAATATTGCTACAAAGGAACTAGTACTGCTCCTTGTGCAAAGTAAGAATAGATTAATGGAAGTAGGAATCAAAACTGAGGTAGAGAAATGTGAATCTCTAAACTGATGACAAAAGGAGAATAAGAACTTGAACAGAATTTTAAGCTCTTCCCTGCTACGTCAAAGCAGAGAGTCAGTCATAATCAGAAGTATGACTCCAGGAGTAGAGCAAACAAGATAAATAATGAAGAAGAGAAAAGGAAACTACCAGTATCATTGGTGGAAGAAAATTATTTTCATAAGCTGTCTGTTACAGAGGATGAAAAGTTATGGCATCTAGGTCCAAGGAGGTCATTGCTTCACTGTATAGGTTCATAGGTTCATAGGTTCATACTAGGCTATCTGCCCTAGGGCATTTATAAGCCTAGCCAGAGTGTGTTTGGCTTTCGCCACCCATTTTAAATTAATTTTGCTATGCCTTTTTTTGAGGTTAGTATACTGTGCCTCTGTCTAACAGTGACACAGAAGTGATAGCTGGGGTAAACCTACGATCTCCTATCCACTCATCAAGATTCCTCTTGAAGAGAGTCAATGTGGGACTCTGCCTAACCTGGACTGGGATTTTATTCCAGAGTGAAGGGAGCCTCTGGGTTATGAATCTGTCCCTCCAGCATGTCCTATTTATTTCAGTGCTGAGGTTCAAGTCTCTCGAGCGCGTAGCTCAAAGGGATTTGGATTTTCTGAGGTGCAGCACGTCCATTAATTCCGGGTTGGACATGGCTTTATATGTCAGGCACAGATCGCCTCTGAGCAGGCGGTATGCCACTAAGTAGAGCTGGAGTTTCTTTAACTGGCAGCATATGGCATCTGTTTGAGCCCTTGATCCTCTTGGTGAGGTACTTTTGGGGTCTTTCCAGTTGCTGCAGGTGTATGGTAAGGTACATCCCAAAAGGGGCATTGTACTCAATTATGGGACTGATGAGGGATGAGTAAAGAGGTACGATGACCTCCACTGATCTAGATGTGAATCCCTTCATGATTAGGTGGGCTATATAAATGTTTTTCTAACCACTTTGGCCACGTGGTTGTCAAATGAGAGATTGCTATCAACTTGGGTCCCCAGGTCCCTAATGACTTCTTCTGTACTTAATGGATTACCACCTATGTGGTAATTTGTGGGCACTTTGTTTTTGCCAAAGGGATGACTATACACTTTTGGCTTAGCTTGAGGCCATGGCTCTGGCACCAGTTGTCTGTTTCTATGAGGCCCTTTTGGAGGATGCTTGTGTCGGCTGGAGAGTTGATTATGGCAGTTTGCAGTCATCTGCGAACTTGGTCAGCCACAGTCCTTCCGTGTTGGCCTGTACCTTGAGAAATATATACCGAACAAGAGAGGTCCCAGGACTGAGCCTTGTGGGACGCCACTTGTAACTGGTTTGGAGTCTGACATGGCTCCAGCAATTCTAACCATGTGGGTTCTGTCCTTGAGCCAGTTTGCAACCCATCTAGTGACATAGGGTTTATATTTAAGCTGGTGAGCTTATCTATAATGCCCAAGTGGGTATTGTATCAAGGCTTTTGCGAGGTCCAGGTAGGCTGTGTGGACCACCTTCCCCTCGCCAATGGCCTTGGTGACTGTTTCAAAGAAATCAACCAGGTTTAAGAGGCAGGATCTGCCCTTAACAAAGCCAAACTGGGTAGGATCCAGTGTCTGTAGGTCCCCAATATCTTTATTTATGAGGTCCATGATGATCCTTTCCATAGCTTTGCAGAGCAAGGTAGTCATGCATATGGGGCGATAGCTTCCAGGATCCGCTGAGGCACCACCTTTGTGAGAGGGACCACTGTTGCTGTACGCCACTCTTTGGGTACATATCCTGTAGTAAGGCTAAGATTGAACAGTAGTTTTATGTTTGGGTTTAGCTCTTCTTGGAGTTCATGTAGATGCAGCCTGGGACACCATCTGGTCCCACTGATGCTGTTTTTGCTTTGGAGAGGGCGGCTCTTACCTGAGCATTTGAGATGTCAGGGGCAGCACTCTGTTGGGATAGATATTTGCCCTTTGGTGGGGAGAGGGGAGAAGTTTGCACTGAACCTGTCAGCTAGGATGTTGGCAATGTCTGTGGGCTCGGTGTATTTTGTCATTTTGGACTAATTCTGAGCATATCTGGGAATTCCCACCCAGGTTCCTAACATAACTAAAGAAAGCCTTGTGATTATCCTTAGTGTCCTGTGCAATTTTCTCTCAAGCTGGCCTTAGACGATTTTATGAGTGCCCGTAGTTTTTGCTAATACTGATCAGAGATGCCTTCCCTTTTTGGGATTTTGCTCTATCATGTAGTAGCTTCCTCCTTCTATTGTATAGTTTGTTTATGGCTGGGGTCCACCAGACAGGGCGTCTGTCTTTGGAGGATTGGGTCTTGGTTTTATTTGGGATTGCATGATCCATGCATTCCTGAAGGTGTTCATAGAATGCGTTTATAAAGGATTCTGCGGTCTGGGACGTATTTTCCACAGGCCGGGGCTTTGAAGCATTTCACCTCGGTTTTGAGGCATGTGAATTTGCTTTAGAGAAGTTTTTCACTGTGGTTTTCTCGGCAGGGGGTGGGCTCGGGATGTGAATATCCAGTGAGATTAGTTTATGGTCTGATCTTACCAGTGAGGGATACACTTCTGGTCTGGAGCATAGTGTCCCCATGTTGGTGATGATCAGGTCTAGTTTGTTTTGCCCCCCTGTGGGAGTGGTAACAAGTTGTTCCATAGCATTTGAGTTTATAATTTCTAGGAACCTTTGGGCTAGGGTGTTGGAGCTAGAGTAATGCTCCCAGTCTATGTTTGGGTAGTTGAAGTCGCCCAGTATAATAGTGTTTGGAGAGACCTTCATATTTTCCAGTATTCTCAGGAAGGCCAAGTGGGGTTCCTGTGTTTGGAAGGTGGTCTGGCAGCTATAAACTGGAAGGCAGTTTTACCCACAGTTAGTTGCATGGATAGTCTCTGGATGCTTCGTGCTGTGCCACCAACCTGGAGGTGTGGGTATCTTTGAATATTGATACCCCTCCTTTTTGTGGTTTGGTCCAAGTTTTGGGCTGAAAAGCATGGTATGAGGTATAACCTGGTAGTGCTGGGGTGCTCTCGGGAGCCTTGAACCAGGTTTCTGTTACTGCACAGATATCGATGTTCTCCATGCTAAGGAGAGTTTCGAGTGTGTGCATCTTGAGGTTTAGACTTCTGGCGTGAGTAGCATTACTCTTAGTTTCTTATCCCTTGTGATACCTATGGAGGTGGGTTTGTTTTTTGAGTCTTGCCTAAAAAAAGGCACCTATGGGGTAGCAGAGCCTTTGCCAATATCCGAAAGCCCAGGGGGACAGGTGCAAGCCGTCCCCTAGCTAAGCGAAGCAGCGGGTTGTTAGTGGCTTGAGCAATCGAGCATGTCATCCCAGGCTGACAGGCATTGGATCCAGCATTCATCAGATGTATCATTGAGTACAATGCCCACTCTGCTATGTGCCTAACCACGGATGTCCAAAAATTGGAACATCCACTGAGTTTCCACACTAAAGGAATACAGGGCATAAGTAACCTGTAATATGCAGACCATCTCAAAGCCCTATCCTTATATTCTGTCTTGGACAATTAAATGGGGAACAGGAAATTCATCCTTGGTTTGGCACCTATGTCTCTAATGGACACAGGCAGCATTATCTCTCAGGCTGCTGCTTATAAATGTTTCATCTCCCTGGCTCCTGCTTGCAGTTATCAAAGGTAGCAGAAACTGCCAGAGATGTGGGATGCGTGGCTAGGCTTATAATGGCCTTTGTGTTCATTAGATTTATACACAGCTATGAACCTATGAATTAGATGAAGGGATTTTCCTTCATCAGACAAGTCACCCAATTTATGTCGGGTGTAATGCATGCACTTTGTCAATGTTTTAAAGTGAAATAGCTAACGGCATCTGTAAATCACTTGCAAACAGATGGGCTAGTTGAGCACTTTCATAAAACTTTGGAGCCTCTGTTGCAAATGCCTGCTGTTATTGATAGAATAAAATGGTACCAAGTGCTTCTTAGCTTATCTTTGCTGTAAGAGAAGCACCCCAAGCTTCAATGGGATTCACACCATTTAAGCATTTATATGGTAGCTATCCACTAGTCTTGTTAGGTATAGAAAAAGATCAATACTTCCTTAAACAATGAGGCAGGGCATTTTATAGATTTGCAGAATATGTTAAGAAATACATTATTAGTAGTAAGACAGCATACAGGTTGTCAAAGGAAAAAACTTCAAAGACCAATTCATGTAAGGTTCAAGTATGGCACTCTTTATTACTTGCAGCAAGGAGACAAAACATGCAGATACAGGATTTTGTCTGAAAACTAGTGAGCAGTATGCTACTTTTATACAGTTCTTTCCATGTTACACAGAAATGTTGCTTCTATTGCTGACATAGTTAGACATAGCTTTCTGTATTATTTTACAGAAAATGTTACTTAGATTTCCTGCTGACATGTTCAGATTTAAAACTCACTATGTGTCACATAGAAAATGTTACTTGGATTTCCTGCTGACATGACTGGATTATAAAAAACATTTGAGAAAAACAACCTGGCCTTGGGGCTTATTTTTAGCCCACTACAAACTTTCTATTTTTCAGTTGTGCAGTTCTAATATATTTGTGTTACATTTCAAGGTACATTCCTAGCTTAGGTACAAGTAATGCTGACTACGGTTTATATTTTCAAGCAGCCTTTGTTTTCATTATCAATAGCTTCAGTAGCTGTGTACTTTCTCATGGCATAAGCAGAAAATCAATAACTCTTTGTTGAGTCTCATGACATTAGTAGAAATGAAACACTTATTATTATTTTCATGACATTAGCAGAAATCAAATGCTTTCCTGTTAATTTCCATAGCATAAACAGATCATAGCTGCACATATTTTCATGACATAACAGGATTGGAATGTCTTTAGTAGCTTGTGCAGATTCATGCAGTTTGAACAGAATAAATGTGTTAACCCTTTTAAACCTTGAATGCACTAAGCATGCATATTACTAATACATATTTTTCTAACATTCCCCCCTTGTAATACTTTTATTCTACTTTCAAAATAAGCATAAACAGTTTTTTCTTCCTCTAACCTCTTCCTACTCAGGATTTGCAGTTAAGAGAGTCATTCAGTTTAAACTTATGAAAGCATTTTCAGTTTTTTCAACAATTCTTCAAGTTCAGCACCTTGGTATAAGGTTTCTGAAACTGACATGTCTATAAAGTCTTTAATCAGTCTTTTCATGCTGGGGATGCAGCAGCAAACACATACCACCAGTAGGATCATTCCTACACAGATGGCAATCAGGATGTTCATCAGGATACTGCCCCGGCCCCCAAACAGTCTCTGGAAAAAGTCCGTCAATGGATTTGGTCCTGGCTTGGTCATAGCCGACACTTGTTGAATTACTTTGAGATGGCTGTCTATTTCATGTTTGTTGTCAAGAATAAATGCACAGCACTCTTCCTGGATTAAAGCGCATAGCCCTCCTTTCGCCGCTAGGGTGTAGTCGAGAGCCATGAGATTTTGAAGCACCACTGTTCTCATGGCTGTGAGTTCATCAGTCACCAATTCTAGGGCGGAAAAAGTCACTTTACTCATTGTCTCAAGAAGTTTGCATAGTTTTCTCAGCTCCCAGATCAATTTCACTGCTCCGTATGCTGGTATTATGCCCGCCCAAGATATGACGTCATCACCCAGATCCATGTGTGACAGTCCTTTGTCACTCACATGGGCTAGATCATGGTGATATATCCAGGATGCATTAACTTATCCCACCGGATTAGCAGGTTTCTTGATTTCTCGAACATTTTGAATTTTCCCCTGAGGCAAAACTGCTGTGTGTCGTATGGCCAGAACCAGGTACTCCAAATAACAACTGCCGGACCAATTCTCAAGTAACCACTTGTATGCTTTCCTACCACATACAAAATAACAGTGTTCTACTTTGGTAGTAATTTTACTATGTCCTGGTTCTGGATGAAACATTTTTTTTTTATCAACTATAATCAGTTGTTTATAAAGATTAGCATTATGTTTTACTTCATCAGTTGTCCTATGCATCAGTTCAAAAAATGAATCATAGCTTGTGTTGCAATAGGAACCTGTGTTATCAGTTTTATTGTAGCATCTATAGGGAACAGTCACATTGCAATTGCTCCAACCCACCTGAACTGTATCATTTTTGTAAAAACACACAGTCCCCTTCTGTCGAACAGACAAGAGCAATGCTACTTTATCTTGTGATGTAACATCTGATATATCATAGATTAAATTTTCCCAGGTCTTGTTGGCTCCTAGGGGGACTGAAGTTAACAATAACCCCCCTTATGCTGTTGGCAAGGCTGTGCAAATCCAGCAATTCGAAACATTGAAGGTCTCAGCATACACATATTTGATTGCCTGGTAAGTGTTGAAGTTTGGGTGCCATTTTGCACATTTACTTCATTCTGCTTGTGTGGCTGAGAAGAGAAATGGCCACAATAAAAAGATTATTGTTACTAGTACAGTCAACAGGATGATTATGCAATACTTCTGAGGAAACGTTTGTTCTGCATTTCTGTTTTCTCCGATTCTTCTAAGTGGGTGTATTTGGATCTTACTGGATTCCGTCATCTTTACTTTAGGGCACGTGCTCTTACTCTCTGCCCTAATAGGACCTTCAGCACCAATGGTTTCTTTACTGGGGTTGAGATGGATCAGTCCTATTGATCTGACCCCCCTTTGTAGCCAGACTTTGTGCTGAGGGCCCCGATGAAGAGGTAAGATTGTTGTCCAGTTCAAAGTTCTTAACTAGTTTGCAGTGCATCAGGTGGATCCACGAAGGTTGCTCTGTGATTTTGACTGCAGTGGGTGTCGAAAGAAATACCTGGTATGGACTTTCCCACCTTGGTGATGACCAGTTTTTCTTTTTTATATTCTTCACCCATACCCAGTCCCCTGGGATCACTGCCACTTCCAATGTTTTGGTTTGTTCTTTATCTGAAACAGAATTTGACTGCAACAGATGTTTAGAATTCAACAAATTTCTCATATATTCAGCTAGTGTAAGATCAGCCTCCTGGTCTGATGACATGAGAAGTTTCCACTGGGGTGTATAATAAGCCCTTCCAAATAGTTTTTCTAAATGAGTCAATCCTTTTGCAGTCGGAACAGTTCTCATGCTCAACAGTGCCAGGGGCAAACAATATATCCAGTTCTTCCCTGTCTCAGTTATTAACTTTCTTTAATTTATTCTTTAATATACCATTATGCCTCTTGACTAGCCCCGTAGATCACCGGATAGTATGCACAATGGATTTTAAGGAAATACCAGAATGCTTACTTAACTGCTGTATGGTTTGGTTTACAAAGTGTGTACCATTGCACTGTAGATCGTTTCCGGAATGCCGAATCTTAGGATGATTTCTTTGACAAGTACTTTTGCCACTGTGGCTGCATCTGGATTTTGGTTGGAAAGGCTTCCACCCATCTGGAAAACATATCTACAATGACAAGGCAATACTTCTTATTTCTACATTTGTTCAATTTCTAATGAAATCCATACAGATAGTGTGTAAATGGGTATGGCATTGGTGTAGGGAAACTCCTTGTTTGGGCTTTAACCTTCTTGTGCATGATGTTTATTACAAATTTGGCATTAAACAAAAAATTTTTAGAATAGTTTGTAACTGCACGCTGTGAATCCATCTTTATGTCTCATTAGCTGGTAAATTATCCCCCTGTTGAGACATGGCATTGCGCCCTTGTGGCTCAACAAAGTCAAGATATCTAAACAAATTAGATGGTAATATCGGTTTCCAGCTTCTTTAGAGATGTACAGCCCCTTGCTTCTAGAATTCGTTCTCTATTTTACCCAGTGCATTTTTGTTTTCTTCAGCTTCATGTGAGTGAGTGTCACAATTGTTTTAACATTTCTAAGTCTAAAAATCTCAGAGGGTTGTAGTTCCTCATTTAATATAAATACTTCTGAAGCTGCTTGTTTTGGCAGCTGTATCACCCTCCTGCATTACCTTTTTGAAATCTTGTCTTGTTGCTTGGGCTGAGCTGCATTTTACAAACAGCTACTTTCTGAGAGTAAACGCTGAATAGGATTCTAAAAGATCTAAAAATAAACTGTGCATGATTGATATGTTTGCCGTACAGTAGATGTTATCATTCCTCAGTTTTTCCACTGTTGCGCTAAAAACATGTACAGTAGAAAAGCTGCTGTTAATTTGGCTGTCAGTAAATGTTTACACTTTTACCCTTGCTAAGGCGTACATGCCCGTGTCAAGGCAATCAATTCTGCTGCCTGTAGCAGATAAGTTATGCAGGTAAAGGTTTTGCTTCTATAATCTCAGTGTCAGGAAATTACTGTGTATCCCATACTAGGGTCTGTCCTGAGGACCCCTTTTGCAATTTAACCATCCACGTAGTATATCACCTCGGCATCATCCAAAGGGACATCCTGCGAGATCTTTTCTAGGTAGTGTCTTTTAGTGCTCAATTACCTGCAGGCATGCTGTGTGGTGTGCCATCCTGCAGGGGTTGGGAGCAAGGTAGAAGGGTTCAAAGTTGTGCATCGTTCAATTGTCATGTGGAGGTTGGCTCAACAATATGGTCATACAGGAAAGATGCCTTAGCAGGGGAAACATATATGCGCCACCTTTTCTTGTAGTAAAAATAATTGTGACTGCATGAGGCACTCTCAAAAGTGAGTGGTGGAATAAAAACTACTGAGGCCTGCTTCCAATCTGCCATTGCAGCTGCAGTAACTACTGTTTGTACACAGTGGGGTAAGGACTGCTTACTGGGTCTAGTTGTGATGAATAGGTAAGCAATGGGGCTGCTACTTATTCCCCATGCTGTTGTGTTAACACCTGATGGTCATATGAACCATGCTTACAACTACATGTTTGGAAAAAACGTTTATGGTAGTTTGGTAATCCCAGAACTAATGAGGATGGTATTAATCAAGCTTCAGTTTGCAGAAAGCAGATTCTGCCTCTGGTGTCCATTGTAACAACTCTGTGCTGCCATAGGGCTTTTTATATATCAGGTCAGTCAGCTGTGCAGATTCTAAGGCATAGTTTGAACCAGCTCCGCAAAATTAGTTGTACCCAGGAAGGACATCATCACTTCCTCTTGGTAGTGGGGTTTTGGTGCTCTCAGCAAAACAAGCTACTTCTTATCCCTATCTAATGTTCTACCATTCCGATATTGCCATATCCCAGGTATTTGACTTGTTTTTCCAAAGCTGCAGTTTATTATTTTATTTACCTTATGTCCTTCAGTGTCTAAGAATCATAATAGCGCTATGGTATCTTTCTTTACAATCTTTGCTGGGTGGGGGCCGCCTAAAGCAAGATGTCATCAATGATAAAGTAAAATCTGACTGCCTCTTGCAGGGTAAATCCTGCCAAGTTGCTTGCTATTTCTTGTGAGAATATTGTTGGACTTTCACACATATCCCTGTGGTAGTTGGGCAGATATGTATACCTTTTCCCTGAAATCGTGAATGCAAACCAATACTGAAGCTGTCAGGGTGTATTGGTATCTAAAAGAATGCGAAAAGATTGCATTACATAATTCTACCACAGAAAATAATTCTGTTGAGGTTTTAAATCATTTAACAGGGTGTGGGTTAACATGGCTGTAGGTGCCTCTTTTGGTATTACTACAGTCATTTACAGCTTGTAAATCTTGGACAATACGCCATTCTCCATTTGCTTTTTTAACTGGAAATAAGGGTGTATTGCATGGTGAATCGGGAGATTCTACCATATATTCCCCCCAAGTAAGGCTGCTATAATAGGATTTGTATTCCTGCCTCTGCATCTTTTCTTGAGGGATACCAATCTTTTCTGTGGTCTGAATGCTGACTTCTCAGCGATAGTTACTGGTCCCAATGTAAAAATTTTAATACGCCCTACATCTGGATTCACCTCTGGTTGGACCCTCAGAGAGTTTTCAGCATATTCTGTAAGGCATTCTCTTCCTCCTTTAATAGGAGTGCTAATCAGCTGTCCTGTTAGACTGCAAGTGGCAACGCTGGGTGGGTCTGAGTTATCCAATTCAATCTTGTTCCCTGTATTTGTATTTCACCTGGTTCTGACTAGTTCTAATTCTGTCTTCGTTTCTCCCATCTCTCGCGGATTCTTTCTCCTAGGGTCTGCCCTATCTCTATGTTCTTGGTTCTTGGTTGCTTACCATGTGGTAATCGATTAGGATTTATAAAGCATAAAGAACTCCTGGGGTAATGAACAGCTGGCTGCACAGTTTCCTTCTGTGTCCTGTAGTACAGGTTACTTAATATCAATCATTGTTTGCATGATTTTTAAATGCAATTCTTGCTCATATTCCTGATCAGGTCCTGGTGTGTTACAATAATACAGGGTACAGTGCAACAGGTGTTGTTTATCAATGTCAAGGGAGGGGAACTTGTTGTTGGCTACATTCATTAGCTATTCAGTCACAGTCCCTGGACCAGTCATAACCAAGGCCTGGCTGTACCAATAAAACATTTCACCCTCCGATTGTACTGCAAAGGTATTTCAATTTGTCTTTGCCAAAGCTTCCATACTCCTGCATGGCTGGGACCATCATATACCAAATAGCTGCATGAGATCTCTGCCCAAGAGGTTTACTGTTGGGCATTTTGGGCAGAAACAACAATTTTGCTTCTGAGTCAATCCTGAAACTGGGATCAAGTTATTGCAATATCAATGTGAGTGGGGCTCCTGATGTACAGCTGTCCATTAGCTGCCTTTTACCAGCACACGGTGTAATCAGGTGACTGTGGTTTTTCTGGCAGTTTGGAGGGATGTATCAGGGTTCGTGGATGCCCCTGAGTCAGCTACACAAGAATTTGACTTCCTCCCTTCCACCAAGAGTGTAACTTCTGGTTTCTGTGGTCTGCTAACCAGGAGTCTCCAGTACTCAATAAAGCTAGGGTCTAATATTTTCATTTTCTCTCACTGTCACTAACTTCTTGCACTTCCTCTATCTCTTCTGTCACATCCTCTACTCTCTATCACATCTCTCATTTGTCCTTTCTCTGCTATCCCTTCTTAGTGATTCCTGATCACCATATAGTCTGTCCTCACCCCTCCCTTTGTTCCTTCCTGTGGTTGCCTTCTTATTTTTCCTCAACTCCTTGCCAAATGTCCCTTTTTATCGTGATTTGAAACATTCACCCCTTTTTCTTTTCGCCTCTTCTTTAGTAAAGTCCTCCCTCTCTGATCGCTGATCAGGATTGTTTGTTTTCCTGTGCATTTTTCTTTGCCCTTTTTCCTAGACTGTACTACATAAAACTTCTGCTCCATTCCTTCTTGGCAGAAAATACTTGTTTCTTTTTCTTTTTTGCTATTAAAATGTAGCCTTTCGCATGCCCTAACATATATTCAAGTAATGATTGTAACCTGCTTGTACAATGGTCTATCATGTGTTTTGTAATAAACTGCTTATGGGTGCAATACTGCCTTTTAAAATGCATTCTTTAACTGCTATGTTCTATATGGGGGAATCTTGTGTTTGGATCTTCAGGAACCTGCATTCCACAGTGGTTATTAAACATTCTAATAGTCTGGCATAATACCAGCAACAATAGTTTCACCTTTCTTGTTGGATGCATTGATTAATGCAAGTCCAGTCTGCCCATGGCTTCCATTTTTTTCAGAGATACGCGGTCTGTAAGACCTTTTACTCTGTTGCTTATATTCCGCTTTTAGTGACGTGCTCTTTTGAGAGAATACCTTTAACTCCCCAGGGTGTCCTTGAGCACTTTAAAAATGAAGTTATCACCTTACAGTTCTAAGAAATACTCATTGACGGAGTGGTCCGAAATCAGCCACCAGTTGTGTTTGCCATCATGTGTGCTTAAAAGATAAAATGATACGATACCTTGTATGTAGCCTGTTTTGGAATTGATAGCTGAAATACGAACAAAGCGATATTTGGCCTAGAGCATAGTAGGAGGTAACTGTAAAACGTCTGGAAGTGCACTCAGCTGTTAAAGCACTATCAATGAATGGCTGTATAAACACCTTTTGGGTGATCATTTGGGAAGAGATAAGACATAGGCTAAGTTTTTTGACTAGACTGTATTGGCCTAGTATTATGACAGGTATGAAGAATTGGTGTACATACCCAAATAAAAACACCCAAATTAGGAGTTAGAGCTCATTATACCATTACCCATCAAGGGAGTCTACCAATCAGTGATTGAAAGACAAAGACACATCCAAGTCATTGTTAATTATGCAAGAAAAAACAATCTGAGGCAGTGGTGCATCCGGTGAACAGTCAGTTCAAATATTGCCTGAGGAACTAGTACTGCTCGCCAATGCAAAGTAAGAATAGATTAATGGTGGGAATCAAACTGAGGTAGAAATATGAATCTCTAAACTGATAACAAGGAGGGCAAGAACGAACAGAATTTTAAGCTCTTCCTGCTACATCAAAGCAGAGAGTCAGTCATAATCAAGTATGACTCAGGAGTAGAGCAAACAAGATAATACTGAAGAAGAGAAAGAAACCTACCAGTACCATTGGTGGAAGAGGTATTTCCATAAGCTGTCTGTTACAGAAGAGGATGAAAGGTATGGCATCTAGGTCCAAGGAGGTCATTCTTCACTATATACAACATTATGAATGTATCATTGAGTAAATGCCCACTCTGGTATGTACCTAACCACGGATGTCCAAAAGAATTGGAACATCACTGAGTTCAACACTAAAAGAATACCAAGGGCATAAGTAACCTGTCATATGCAGACCATCTCAAACCTATCCCTATATTCTGTGTGGATAATTAAATGGGGAACAGGAAATTCAGACGGTTTGGCACCTATGTCTCTAATGGTTTGAGGCAGCATTATCTCTCCAGGCTGTGCTTATAAATGTTTCATCTCCCAAGCTCCTGCTTACGGTTATCAAGGAGTAGCAGAAACTACCAGAGATTTGGGATGCATAGCTGGGCTTATAATGGCCTTTGTGTTCGTAAATTTTGTACACAGTTATGAACCTATGGATTAGATGAAGGTTTTCCTTCATCGAACAAGTCATAATTCATGTCAGGTGTGTCACGTTGCACTTTGTCAATGTTTAAAAGTGGGAAATAGCTAATGGCATCTGTATATCCTTGCAAACAGATGGGCTAGTTGAGCATTTAATAAAACTTTGAACCCTCTATTACCAAATGCTTACTGTTATTAATAGAATAAAGAGTAATTTGCCAGTGCTTCTTATCTTATCTTTACTCTAGCGGGCTTTTAAAAACTTCAATGGGATTCACACCATTTGAGCATTTATATGGCAGCTATCCACTGATGTTGTTAGGTATGAAAAGATCCAACACTTTCGCTTGTAAACAAGTAGACGGGGCATTTATGGGGTTACAAATATGTTGAAATACCGGTTTCAGTAGTAAGACCCAGCATACAGATAAACCACAGGAGAGGCAACAGAAAGCATATAAAAAAATGCTCAGTTCAGACAATTTTAAACCAGTGGCTGAAGTGCTTGAGTCAGTACTTACTATCGAAAGCAGGTTCCTTCCAAAGTGGCAAGGACTTTTAGAAATTGTAGAAAAATCACTGAGCAAATTTTAAGGCAAGATAAACTCAAAAGGAAACCAGAGCAATTAATACCATTAGAGCAGTTCATGCCTGTGAAATACAGCATTGCTGATCTTATATCTTGCAGAGCTGTGGTGACCACCTTTTATCATAATGTTGTTATCAAACTGGAAATAAGTACTTCTGTAGTAGAAGACAAAGGCTACAAGGGTTGTTAGACTCAATAAGCACAACTGCATTACTTAGATCAAACTATCTCTGAACTTAAAACAACTATCAAACAGACACGAAGTAGTATGTACACAAGAACACAAGCTAGATTAGACTAGATTTAGATAAACCCCAGGATTCATGAAGCTCCATGTCAGAACAGAGTTATTCCGACATGGAGTGGTTTGTGTCCATATAGCATTAGCGTGAACTTTCTGATGGATGAAGGTGCGCTGCTGTATTCTAATATGGACATGGGTCTGTGTATGAGTGCAGGGGGCATGTCGGAGCAGTTCACGTATAATACACATGCCCCCTGCACTCCAGAATTGCTGTTTGGTAATTCAAAAGCAGAGAGGATGTCCACTGACATGGTAAGTGTCCATGGCATACCTTCAACTTTATAGATTGTCACAGAATGTCCAGATTTATGCCTCATAGATGTGTTCCACCTAAAATGTGTTCTGCAGTGGCAAATAGCTGAGGAGTGAAGTCTGTAAATAATGAAAAATATTTTAGTGTAAGACTCCACAGCCATCAGAAAGTTCACGCTAATGCAACACCTATTATTCTGTCAACTTTGTAAGTTTGTAAGAGCAATATTTAAAACCTGTCCCTATTTGTCCCACATCATGAAAGGCTTTGTTTGCTCTAAGAGTTTGAGAGGTATGACGGCATACCCTCTATAAAATTCAAGCTAAAGCAAACCTGTCATCCCATCAATGTTCAAATTGTGATGAAACATAAGCACAGCCCCCCATAATGTTCCAGCACAGATAATTGTGCAGAATGGTGTAGAAAGCAATGTGCATATGCTTACATTAAACACAATTAAATCACATATTTAATTTTTTTTTTTATGTCTGCAATAAAGTTTAAGCATAGCTGAGCGGGTGTACACTTTGCACAGCTGTGCTTAGCATAGCTTAAATATCTGAAGGAGTTAAATAGAAATATATGAGCTAAACAAGTAATCTGAAATAGCATCATGGTTAGAGCTGCTGCTTAACATGCAGCCATTCATGATTCAAGCCCTACTGAAGTCTCTTCACTTTTATATATGAAAGCAGTTGTAAATTATTTTTTATGAATTGGAATGATATTTGTAAGTCATATGCCTCACGTATGGTAGTGTAGGGCTGGGAAAATGCCACAGGAAAATGTAAAAACTTTTTCTGTTTTTTTAAATAATTGTTTGTGGCCAGTTCAGCCTGCCACAGCTCTGGTGAAACAAACTAAGGATTGCTTAAGCATGAAAATATAAGCGATCCTTAGAAACTGTAAGCTTTGGTTAGCTGCTTTAAGCCTTGTTAAGCAGATTTGCGCAGAGCTAAGCATAGCTTAGCATATTTGAATATTGGCCAATCACAGAAAAGTGCAGGAAAATGGCCTTATTTAAACCATACAGGTGGGAATACAGCCATATCTCTTCGAGTCTGATCAAGGCAGCAACAATGGCAGGTGTAGGAGAAGGTGTTCGCTTCTGAGTGCAATGCTAGGGCATCCAGGAATCCAGGGTCATGATTGGACTCCTTATCAAAGACCACGAAGCTAGACTGCTGCAGGGCCAGTACCAGGACTCCCAGTGCAAAGTGGAGACCTGGGACTGCCCGGCACGTGATCTCACCAGTGCCACTGGCATACCCCGAACTGGTGAACAGGTGCGTCATCACTGTGATGACCTAAAGCATCAGAAGGGTGAACTCTTGGTCCAGTGGATCCAAGAGGCATGAGCGGAGGAAGTCCCAGAAGTTTGTAAGTATCCAGTCTGTGTATTTGTAAATTATTTAAAAATTGTATATGTTACCGTACAGGTGTGCTTAATGTGTGTTCTTTCCCCATAGAGCTGCCGATGAGAGGGCTGTGAACATTGATGCCCAAGCACAGTGCCTGCTCCAACTGCTCTGAGAGTTTGGTGAGTACAGAAATATTCGTAATATCTGCTGTAATAAATAAGAAATAGTAAAGGTAGTACTGTCTGTATATATAATTGTGCTCTAACTGTACTGAATAAATGCATGTGTCAGGCTGCCTGTGTTAGAACTCAGTAGTGCCAGCTGCTGTGTTATACAGAGTTTTGTAGCAAACAAGGTACAATTGAGGAGAGGAAGAGTAGGACATGTATTAGGCTGTCTGAGAGAACCTGCTAAGAAACTGCTGTGTCAGGGCTACTGTAACAGTTACAAATTAGAAGCAGTCCTCCTGTGCAGATCATTCAGTAATACTAACTGTGGATTTCTGTGTTATAGAAAGAGTTATTATGTCAAAAATAATAAAGATGACTACCACAAACTGTTATTTTTCATTTGTCTTGTATCAGAAAAGTACAATTGTGTAGCTGCTGCAGCATGCAGTAACTAAGGTGAAGTAATGTAGCACTGTTCATCTGCATAGCTCAGAATATGGACCTGAAACAACTGACAAAATGCAAAAGTAAATATTTTCTTCAGTAATGTCTCATACTGTGTTCCTGCCAGCATTGCCTTGTGCTAACCTTTGCATATCAGCTGTATGTAGTCCTGAATGCACAGGAAAGTGTGAGACACTAAGAGGTGCAGACTGCAAAAGTAGAGTGTGTTGACTTGATTCTAAATTGAAGTCTGTTTTATTAAAATTTCCAAATGTCTAGTTTTAAATAATCTGCTCATATTGTGTAAAGAGTAACATCAACAGTTTATTGTTCTGATGTTTGTCATAGGCATTATGGAAAACAAATAACAGACACTTGATAAAAAAAGCAGAGTGTGTAGAAAAGTAATAACCCAAACAATGAGCAATGCTTCCCAAGTAACTCAGTCTGATAAGGACTACATCTATAGTTCTCTTTTGAACACACACACCATGGTTCGAATCCAGAGACTGCTACTAATACGACTTTCTAGTTCTATAGCTGTAAACTTGAATATTGGTAGAAACACTAATCTATTGTGAAGAGATATTTTCCCCACAGGTAAAAAAATATTTGCAGAATCAGTATGATGGGTATATGTACGAAATGTGTACAAATGTTCTGTTGAGCAGCCCCAGTCCTACAAATAGAAGCAGGCTAACCATTTACACTATGCAGTCTGGCCAATACAAGCCTCTCAAGGGTCACGCTGTCATGGATAAGTTCCCCTGTTGCCAAGAAAGCTACACCCACATAACATCACAGTACAAGTATGCCAAAAGCACGCTTACAGAACAGCAGGACAGAGAACACATTGTTACTTGTACCTGTAAGTATGACAGGTATGAGTCCCCTATACTTATGTACATAGAGTTGTCATACCTTGCCCCATAGTGCTCCAGGTGCACGTATGTACAAATGTGTATGTGCTGTAGTAGCTGCATGGCCCAAGTGGAGGTTAAGGGAGGGCAGAACTGTAGAGTATTGAACAGTAGTCTATTGAGAAGTATCATCGAATGCAGTCGTTCATGGAATTATTTTCTCTTCCACCACCACTCATCTGCTCCAATAATTGCACAAAATGTAATATGGGTATGTTTTTGCTAAAACTTACTGTTGTGACCTTTGTTCCATTTTGGTTATTATATTTGAAACTGTGTGTATACCAGCATACCCTGTTGAACAACCATTGTTGTTGGCCTGTTGCCATAAATATAACCGGCATGTTGTTGCAATCCTGACTGCCATTCCATTTCTGCATGTGTTTTGTTTGCCATGCCACTGTTACAAATCCATTTTTCTGGGTCAATTGGAATACCCATGCATGCTGTGTTGACTAATGTTTAAATGTTTTGTTCATGACAAACTGGAATTAACTTTGTTAATTCTCACTCCATATCATGTTCAGGAACGCCGACTATGGTGGATCCGCCTCTCCCACCCCACCTGGCCGAGGCACCGGGTCCAAGCATGTCTGGGACCCAACACAGTCCTCCCTCATCTGCTGGTCCTGCATCACCCTCAGGTGGAACTGCTCCAGGGGACAGGACT